>NW_025189482.1:0-3248 GCF_004010195.1 Chiloscyllium plagiosum | reverse complement strand
AGTCAACGTGTTTGATGCTGTAAAAGCACAGGCAGTCAAGCAGCATCCGATGAGCAGGTCAGGCGCAGTTTCCAGATGAAGAGCTTATGCCTGAAAAGTCAACTGTCATGCTCCTCGGGTGCTGGCAGAACTGATGTGCATTTCCAGCATCATGCTCATTGAATCCACTTCCCAAAGGAGTCAGGTTATCTCCAAATGAATGAATAAGATGCCGATTTTGAGGCCGTCTTAAGGACAGCCTCGTGTTGTGCACCCAGTCTACAAGAGGTAATTGCATATCAAGCTCGAAAGAGGAGATTTGCTGGGTAATGGGTAGAGAGAGGGGAATAGTGGAACTAAATGTGTGAATCACAGACACGTTGGGTTGAATGGCCTCATCCTATGCCATAAGATTCCGGGGAGTGCCGACGGTTCACATTTTTCTCTCCTGTCAGTAACAAACTCCAGCTGGTCTGAGGTCCTCCTTTCACTTCTTCTATCGGTGAAGCTAAACCGGGAGATATGTCAGACTTTGCAGTTATTTTTACACTGGGGCTTTCTGCTGTGGTCAGAATCTCTAATAATAAGTGCCTTGTAAGTGAAAGGCACAGCAGCTAACAGCTGTCAGGACTTTGTAGCAAGGTAGACCAGGACACACTTTTGCAAGATTAAAGCTATCTTCTTCAACTTCGTGTCCACCTACATACGTCTCCCAGAGCCCTTTCTCCTGCTTAAACAGATTCTTTAAAACTTGGCTTCATCTTTGAATTTTACTTGAGCCCCCAGTCCTCCACATCACAATGATCTGCCACTGAAAACCTCAGCCATTTCTTTGTGGCTCCTGTCATGACCGTTCCTTCGCTGAAGTCATTTGGAAATACTCTGAAATGCTGAGGATCCAGCTCAGATCCCTGAGGACACCACTATTCGTATGTTGCTTGTTGGGGACACATAATTTCCCTCGTCTCTGTCGCCTGTCGCCAACCTAGGAGCAGATCTGCACCATTCAGCCCTTTGCACTTGCTCCGTTATTCAATATGATCATGGCTGATCATCAAACTCAATCCCCTGTTCATGCTTACTCACCATTAACTGCATCTCATCCCTGTTCAATATTTCTGGTTATCTTACAAGTTGAGTCAGTAGTTTGGAAGGCAAATGTATTGACGCTATTTATTTTTGGAGGTCTTGAATAAAAAAAAGGGATGTGCTTCTGTTGCTCTTTCAGGGCTCACCTGACAACATTTGTAGTATTATGCGCCGTTTTGGGCTCCATATCTCAGGAAGGATGTACTGGCCCAGGAGCATGTTCAGTAGAGCTTAATGAGGTCCCAGGCATGAAAAGCTGAACACACGAAAAACGTTTGAGAAGTATGGATCTAGACTCGATAGAGTTTACAAGGATTACGGGGGATCTAAATAGAACATATAGATTACTGAATGGCTGGTCAGATTTGGATGCTGGAAAGATCTTGCCATTGGTAAGAGAGACTAGGACCCGAGTGCATAGATTTAGAGTAAAAGGAAGACCGTATATAACGGAGATAAGGACAAATTTCTTCAGCCAGAGAGTGGTCAATCTATGGAATCTATTGTCACTGAAGGCTGTGGATGGCAGTTCATTGTGTATGTTTAAGACTGAGATAGATAAGTTCATGAATATCAAGAGGATCAAGGGCTAGTGGAAGAACGCAGAAGAATGTGTTTGAGAAACTTACAGCCATAATGAAATAGCGGAGCAGACATGATGGGCAGAATGTCCTAATTTCTGCTTCTAAGTCTTTTGGTCCTATGCTCTACGTACCTCTTTTCTACTCCCCCTCTTGGTTCTGCTTCAGACTCACATTCCCTCTCTCCCAGGTCAAGTTTCTGGCTCTGGTGTCCTAACAATCGCTGCTCCATCCATCCCACTATTAATAGTAGAGTCGTTAAACGCCTAGATTTTGTTCTCTGTCCTGACGCTATTCATTCCTGACCCCATTGATTGTTGTGCTAGGAATATGCTGTTCAGTCACCTCACTTTTATTTTGCCGTTCACTTACTGTTGACATGATGACTTATTCCTCATCATTAGATCGAGCGTGGTCTGAAGCATGAGTTGATTCAAGAGGATATTGTTTGAGAAAACGCTGTTCTGCAAAGTGGGTTGTCTGCTTCTCTCAGTTTTTGTGGAAAGTGAAGGCTGAACTGTGAGTAAGCTCTACTACAGAGTTGACGAGACCTATTGTGCCTGTTAGTCAAATGTATCCAATTTGTCCCATTTGTCCAGCTCTTACTATAAAATTCGGCAATTGTTTCCTTTCAACTGTTTGTCCAAGTTGCTTTTGAATCTGCTTCTACTCACAGGGCAGGCAGTTATCATGAACTGCTCTCTCAAAAGTTCCCTTCTTGTATCATGTTATTTGGACTCTTTGTTAAAATTGATACAATCTAGTTACTGACTTCTGTGCCTGTAGGACAAAAAATGGTCCTGTATTTATTGCATCAAGCCTCATTTACTTTCAACATGTCAGTGAATTAGAGTCCAGAGTGTGATCCTGAAAGAGCACAACAGGTCAGGCAGCATCCAAGGAGCAAGAAAATCGATATGCCTATCATAAGCCCTTCATCAGGAATGATGCTTGTGGGCTGAGGAATAACTGGGCGGGGGTGTGGGTGGAGCGAAGCTAGCAGGGAATGGGATCGGTACATGAATTTAGGAGTGCAAGTGATAGTTTAGAGGCGTTGATGGAGCGGACAGGTGGGAGGCAAGATAGCCAGGGCGGACCTTTCAAGAAGGCGGGGCCGAGTTCAAGGCTTGCGAATTGGATAAGTTTCGTGGAGAGCCTTAGATGCTGTCAGAACTACACTCTTGACTCTGATCTCCAGCAACTGCAGTTCTTGTTTCCGCCTACATCACCTTCTAACACATCAGGAGAAGAATGTTTAGACTATCAAGTAAATGCTGTCTTTTCATTGAGTGATCGAGTTACTCCCACCCCTCCCCTACGACACCAGGGCCTCACAGGCTTATTTCCGGCAAGAGCCCATACCTCCAACCATTGCAATCGCTAATTGTCTCCACTTATTTTACCTGAATGACCCTAATTTCTAAGTCATTACCTATCTCTTTTTAAAACAAAACTCTTCCTCAAATCCAGCATCTGTTGTTCAACGAATTATCAGACATTTTCAATGGAAAGACGGGATCTTTTGCCACACAGAGTATGCCCTTGTCACTGTATTGAAACGGCCACGAACAGATACACCTTTCGCAGGCAGATTGTTCA
>NW_025189481.1:1946-3247 GCF_004010195.1 Chiloscyllium plagiosum | reverse complement strand
ACACAAGGATGCCTGCACTATGGGGAAAAAACTGAAAACTGGATTGTTGTAAAGGAGTTAATTCTCGACCATGGTTGTAATCCTTTGGCTTTGTCACGTCAGTTCCAATGCCGTGGTGAAACACGGGAAATGTGATGAGTGCAGCGTAGTTTTCAGTTATTAAACTGTAAAAGGTGCAGAAGAAATTTACAGGGATGATGCCAGGGCTCAGGGGTCTGAGTTATAGGGAGAGGTTGGACAAGCGAGGATTTGCTTTTGTTTAGAGTAGCGGAGACAGAGGGGGATTCTTTTCTTGAAGTATGTAAGGCCATGAGAGGCATGGGTAAGGTGAATGCACTCAGTCTTTTTCCCAGGGAATCAAGGAGTGGAGGGCATCAGTTTAAGGTTAGAGGAGAAAGAATCAAAGGGAACCTGAGGGGCAACTGTTTTACACAGAGGGTGGTATGTATATGGAATGAGGTGCCAGTGGAAGTGATTGAGGTGGGTACATTAACAACATGAAAAAGATATTTGGACAAATACATGGATAGCAAGGGGTCAGAAGCAAATGGACCAAGTGCAGGGAAATGGGGTTAGCATGGATGGACATTCTGGCCGGTTTGAGCCAAAGGGCCTGTCTCTGCTGTAGGACTCTGACTCCAAGTATATTTACTATTTCTCCTGCTATCTCTGGTAGCACCCTGCGATGTATTCCATCAGGGCAAGGAGACTTGTCTACCTTTAGCTCCATTAGTTTACCCAGCTCTAACACTTTCATGATAATGGTTGTTTCTTGGTCCTCACCTTCCTCAGTCTCCTTATCAATTATTGGCATGCTCTTCGTATCCTCCACTGTGAAGACTGACTGCTGTGTCCTCATATTCCTGAACCCTGCTGGCTCGGAATAACTAGGTACAGAACTCTGAGAGGTCTTCTTTGAGTCTTTATTGATGAGACATGGCAGTTACCTGGATAGTGTACATGCAGAACACCTCCAGGCAGCACCTCCCTCCCTGTCCGATGTGCCACTCCCATTCTTATACCTTTGTGGTTTGTGGGTTTAAATGGACGCTGTCTCTCAGTATTATCTCCATGGCAATGGCAGTTTAAAAAGTCGAGTTCAGCTCAGCACTTTGTGGTTCAACCACATACCCCTCCCCCACGGCCCTGTGGCTCAGTCAGGTATCTGACAGGCACTTCAGTTTCAGTGGGGCTGTCTGTCAGGATTCTGATGTGGAAGAGCCGGTGTTGGAGTCGGGTGGGCAAAGTTAAAAACCACACATCACCAGGTTATAGTTCCAAATAAACCTGTTGGACTATAA
>NW_025189481.1:0-1432 GCF_004010195.1 Chiloscyllium plagiosum | reverse complement strand
TTTTCCGAAAATCTCCTTTGGTGAAGGTGATGAGTTTTGGATTCAGCTTTCCAGTTATTACCGTAGGAAGATAAGCCCTGGGCACAGAAGAGGCAGTGCAGCCCTTCGAACCAGCTCCACCATTTAATACGGTGATGATTAGGCTCACCTCGGTCTCACCTGGATGTTCCTGCCTGCTCTCTCTCACCCTTCAACTCATTGCAAATTCAACATCTGTATCTCTTCAGTAAATTTGCTCATTGTCCTGGCATCCACTGCATTTTGAAAAGGGAATTCCACAGATTCACAGCACTTTGAGATAGGTACATTCTTCTTCATGAGAATAGAATAGAATCCCTATAGTGCAGAAACAGGGTAAACGTCCATGGAGTCCACACCAACCCTATGATGAGCATCCCATTCAGACTCACCCATTCCCTGTATTTCCCGTGGTTAATGACTTAATCTGCACTGGCATGGACACTGTGTGAATTTAGCAGAGCCAATCCGCCTAACCTGCACATCTTTGGACTGTGGGATGAAACTAGAGCACCCAGAGGAAACCCACACAGACACTGCGAGAACGTGTAAACTCCACACAGTCGCCTAAGGCTGGAATCAAATCCAGGTCCCTGACGCTGTGAGTCCGCAATGCTAACCATTGAGCCACCTCTGCTTAAAATCTGCTCCTCCTATTCACATCCCCACGGCCCAATTGGTGAATCTATATTCCTTACATCAGAAAATCAGGTTGTGGAAGCAGGTGTCTCAGTAAAACCCAGTGACAGTCCATATGTTCTGTGTGTCTGAAGGGGGATCCTATACACAACACCCTCCAGTCCACACTTTTCTTTCACTTTCCCGAGACATGGCTCCAGTGGCTTCATGGGGAATACAACTCCCACAATCCCTGAAGCAGGGACCACACGTGAGCGGGGAATCCCCGGCACTATACATGTACAGAATGTGGGCGGGTTTTGGAGCATGTGCTTTGGGTAAGTATACTTTGCGGAAAGTATTTCACACTGTGATTGGCTGGAGGAGGAATGCATCTGCTTATAGTATTTATCAGTTGAGGGGTCAAACTGTCACCACACCCATGGAGGACCATTCTCTATCCCCAATTCATTGTAATAGTGTGAATCAACAAATCGGAAACAAAGAAGGATCTGACCCATTCTCCCAGACTGAAGGTTCCTCTACTGTCCAGGATCTGCCACCTCCCTGTCTGTTTCCTTTTGTTTCATTCTGCTGTTACATTATTGACTTGCAGCAACTGAAGGGAAAGGAAGTGAACCCAGAAAGGGTGCAGAGTCTAACCAGGGACGGGAAGTAGTGGCATGGATCTGTTTATCAACAACTCCATGAGAATGTGGAGGGTGTACATTAGGGGGTAGCACAGTCAGAATGGTGGGGTAGTGTACGTGGGCTGGAGGGTTACAGCTTTTGGGGA
>NW_025189480.1:0-3247 GCF_004010195.1 Chiloscyllium plagiosum | reverse complement strand
TTTCAGCGGGACAGGAAAAGGATTAAACTGAGGGTAACCGAACGAGAGAAAATATACTTGGATCGTCAGCAGAGTCAAAGTCGCAAATAACATTTCTAGAATGACTTTTTAAAATCGTTCTTCGCCATTCCTATTAAGGACGGTGATATTTTTCTTTCTATTTCTGTCCAATTTGCTTTAATAAAAAAACTATCATTTATTTACTCAGTGCCATAATTTAATTTTTAAAAATGCACGGGATCCACTTGAATTGCTGAAGTAAAATGCAGTGAAGTATGCAACTGGCACAATGTTTTGTCAATCAGATTATCGAATGGTACAAGTTCGGATTTGTATGATTTTTAACTTTGAAACAAACATTGGGTTTCTCGAGAGAGCAACGGTTATGAAACGCAAGTGAAGACAGCTTGACTGAGTTAGGTAGTTCGAAGTACTTGAAGCAAAAATGGAAATATTCTATTAATAGTAAATGCATTGAATAGTATAATATGTAGTATTTTATCACTCGCCCACAACTGCATCAGGTCAGTTAACAATGAGGCACATTGCAGGAGTCACACTTGGTCCATCCTGAACATCACCCTCGCCTGCCTTAACATATCCGTTTCTATCTCGGGTGCAATCGCCAGAGCCAGGCGGATGAGTATAAGAAAACCCACAGACTCTCATCGCTACATGACTGACAAATTTTCCCTGCCAATAACCGTCAAGCAGTCCACACCATTCACGCAATTCTTCAGCCTATACCGTATCTGCGTGGATGAGGATACATTCCACTCTCAAGCATCATAGATGTCCACCCATTTTGGTAAACATGTTGTTTTGCCCTGTCATTCAGAGAGCACTCGAGCGCACCTCCTGCATTCCCCATTGCACTGCTCTCAAAACCCGTTTGTACACAGTAAAGATAATTTCAACCTTGTGCTCACCGAACAGCTGACCAGTCTCTATATTCAACCGATCATCCTTAAACCCTTCTGACAACTCTAATTAGACCACAACACCAAGAACACCTTGCTCTCGTCACCTTTCCTGAGTACGTCAAGTATCGTTCCATTCCTCAAATGTTTGGGAAAATTGCCCTATAAATACTCCTAAACCCAAAGATACCTTCCCATACGACTGAAAGGCATGCAAAACGAAATGCTGCACCACCACTCAGTCACCTCCATCCCTGGCCACAAACAACCGTTCCAGGTGAAACTGATGTTCACCTGCCCCTTCTGCGAACTAGTTTACTGTATCCAGTGGTCCCGATGACGTCTACTCGTCATCGATGAGAGCAAGTGTAAATCGAGTCCACGTTTCACTCAGCATCTCAGCCTGGCCTGCTTGAGCCGACCTGACCTCCTAGTCGTTGTCTGTTGTAACTCCCCTTCCTACTCATTTTCCAACATGACCATCCTTAGCCTCTTTCTTTGCCACAGCGAATCTGACTGCAGGTTGTGGGAAATGGCTCCTCGCCCTCTGCTTGTAGACAATGTTGCCCGGACACGCAGCATTGAGTTCTTGAACTTCAAATAGCTTCCTTTCCTAGCCCCCAGCACCATTCTCAGCCCCTCCCCTCTCCCTTCCTTCCATTCCTCTAATCAAGCATTTCCTCCAGAAATAAACAAATGTATTGTTCCAATCAACCAACCAGGCCGTGCCCTCTATTTTATTTCACCTGTCCTGAACACAACACACTGCCATCCTCAACCACTACCCCGCTTAATCTGCGGATCCATTTACACCCAGCCCAACGACTGAAGGAAGGTGACACCCGAAACGTTGATATCTTCACCTCCTGATGCTACCTGACTTCCTTTGTTTTCCAAGCCTCCTGCTTGTCTGCCTTGAATTTCAGCATCTGCAGTTTGTTTGTCTCTTCTGATGTCGCACTTCGGCCGACAGATTTCCTCCACGAAATGAAACAGGGGAGAAAATTTGCCAATTATCGAGTTTATTTAATCATTAAATTCAAATGTATCTATTACGAATGGTTTAGAATCGGTGTCCCTACAGAGACGCTGAGATTACGATATCTGTGGTGCTCCCACAATTCCGCCACATTTGCTTATATTTCAAAGAAATCAAAGCTCAGTGGCCTGATGGCTAAGCTGGGAGCACTGCTACCTCACAACCAGAACACCACGTTCAGTTTCAGCCTCGGGCGACAGCCTGTATGGAGTTTGCACGTTCTTCCTACGTGTGAGTGTTTTTCCTCCCACATTCCGAAGACGTGCATGTCAGGTGAATTGGCCAAGCGCAATTGTCCATAATGTTCAGGGATGTGTAATTCAGGTGCATTCCTGAGGTGAAATGCAGATTAATCGGGCCGGTGGTTCGATCTGAATGGGATACTCTTCGAAGGATCAATGTGGACTTGTTTCCACACAGTAGGGATCCATTTAAAAAAATAAGAAAAAGAAGAATTCTCCCTGTGTGTGCGGGTTTCCTCTGGGAGTTCCGGTTTCTCCTTAATCCAACGATATGCTGGTAAGGTGAATTGGAAATGATAAATTGCTCATAGTTTAAGGGTATGTAGGTTAGTTCAAAAGACAGGAGTAAAGCTAGAGTAATAGACTAGGGAACTGGTTACACTTCGGAGGGTCGGTGTGGACGTTTTGGCGAAATGGCCTGATTCCACACTGTCGGCAATCTGTGGAGCATTAAAGTGCAGCAATGCTTCTTTAACTAAACTAACAGTAAATGATTAAAGAGCCGTAAAAATCATTAATCCTTATGGCCTTTGATGTTAGTGACAGGTAAGCGAAGGGTGCAAACCACGTTTATTAATTCGACACGGCGGACTTTTATAGAATTAAAGTGCTTTCCAGCCCATCAGACTTGGGCTGTTTCCGGTTTCTTTGGGAAAGGCCTTTTTATGTTCAGTTTCAAATCCTGTGCTATGAAAAATTGATCCGACATTGGACACAAATGCGGTTTAGATTTTGGAATGGTAACAGGTTTCTGGAAGAGACTGTCATACTGAAAGGAACGTAGTTGTAGAAAATAAGGCCAAGTTGCAATATCACTCAATAAGACAGGATTCTGTCAAGAAACAAACAAAAAAAAAACAGCTTCTCCCATGAATTACTGTGCATGGTCTGTTAGTTTCACAGCTTCTTCCATCAATCTCAATACCTTTTCATCTCTTTCTATCCCTCTAATTTACTCTCCATCCATCGCTGTCACTCTCTGCCAAACACTCCCAATTGCCATTTTGCGCCTCCATCTCAACTCTGCAAAACAGTCTCCTCTCAAA
>NW_025189479.1:2248-3247 GCF_004010195.1 Chiloscyllium plagiosum | reverse complement strand
CCATACCCTAACCCCTGGATTATTCCCACCTATTCCACATTCTCAGGCATTGTGTTCCAGACCCTAATCCCTGGATTGACCTCGCCAACCCCACACTCTCAGGCACAGTGTTCCAGACCCTAACCCCTGGATTAATCCGGCCTATCCCACACTCACAGGCACTGTGTTCCAGAGCGTAAACCCTGGAATAATACAGCCTATCCCACACTCTCAGGCACTGTGTTCCAGAACGTAACCCCTGGAATAATCCAGCCTATCCCACACTCTCAGGCACTTTGTTCCACACCCCGTACCCCTGGATTAATCCAGCCTCCCCCACCATCTCAGGCACTGTGTTCCAGACCCTAACCCCTGGATTAATCCGGCCTATCCCACACTCTCAGGCACTATGTTCCAAACCCGAGCTCCTGGATTAGTCCGGCCTATCCCACACTCTCTGACACTGTGTTCCAGACACTAACCCCAGACCACCACCATAATCTCTGACACTGTATTCCCGATAGTAAACCCTGGATTTACCCGGCCTATCGAACCACTGGATTAATCTGGCCGATTCCACACTCTCAGGCACTGTGTTCTAGATCCTAACCTCTGGATTAATCCGTCCTATCCCGCACTCTCAGGCACAGCGTTCTAGGCACTAACCCCTGGATTGATCCAGACCCGAACCCCTGGATTAATCCGGGCTATTCCAAGCACTAAGGCACTGTGTTCCAGACCCCTGGATTAATCCGGCCTCCCCACACTCTCAGGCACTGTTTTCCAGACACAATCCCTGGATGAACCCGCCTATTCCAAATTCTCAGGCACTGTTTTCCAGACACTAACCCCTGGATTAATCCGGCCTATACGACACTCTCAGACACAGTGTTCCAGAAACGAACCATTGGAGTAATCCGGCCTATCCCATACTCTCAGGCACTGTGTTTCAGACCATAACCCCTGGATTAATTCAGCCTATCCCACACTCTCTGACACTGTGTTCCAGACACTAACCCC
>NW_025189479.1:0-1226 GCF_004010195.1 Chiloscyllium plagiosum | reverse complement strand
ACACCTGGATTAATCCGGCCGAACCCACATTCTCAGACGCTGTGTTCCAGACCCTAACCCCTGGATAACTCCGGCCTCCCGCACACTCTCAGGCACTGTGTTCCAGACCCTCACCCTTGGATTGATCCTGCATATCCCATACTCTCAGGCATTATATTCCAGACACTAACACCTGGATTGACCTGGCCTACCCTACATTCTCAGGCATTCTGTTCCAGACCCTAACCCCTGGATTAATCCAGCCTGTCCCACTCTCTCAGGCACTGTTTTCCAGATCCTAAACCCTCGATTAATTCCAGACCGTCAACCCTGGATCGACCTGGCCTATACCACACTCTCAGGCACTGTATTCCAGACCCTAACCCCTGGATTATTCACATCTACCCTACACTCTCAGGCACAGTGTTCCAGACCCTAACCTCTGGATTAATCCGCCGTATCCCACACTCTCAGACACTGTGTTCCAGACCCTAACCCCTGGATTAATCTGGCCTATCCCACTCTCTCAGGCACTGTGTTCCAGACCCTAACCCCTGGATTAATCCGGCCTATCCCACTCTCTCAGGCACTGTGTTCCAGGCCATAACCCCTGGATTAATCTGGCCAATCCCTGACTCTCAGGCACTCTCTTTCAGACTCTAAACCCTGCATTAATCTGGCCCATCCCACACTCGCAGAAACTCTATTCCAGACACTAACCCCTGGATTAATCCGCCCTATCCCGCACTCTCAAGCACAGCGTTCCAGACACTAACCCCTGGATTGACCGGCTTATTCCACACTCTCAGACACTGTGATCCAGACCATAAACCCTGGATGAATCCGGCCTATCCCACACTCTCAGGCACTGTTTTCCAGATCCTAAACCCTCAATTAATTCCAGACCGTCAACCCTGGATTGACCTGGCCTATCCCACACTCTCAGGCACTGTATTCCAGACCCTAACCCCTTGATTATTCACACCTACCCTACACTCTCAGGCACAGTGTTCCAGACCCTAACCTCTGGATTAATCTGCCGTATCCCACACTCTCAGACACTGTGTTCCAGACCCTAACCCCTGGATTAATCTGGCCTATCCCACTCTCTCAGGCACAGCGTTCCAGACACTAACCCCTGGATTGACCGGCCAATTCCACACTCTCAGACACTGTGATCCAGACCATAAACCCCGGATTAATCCGGCCTATCTCAAGCACTCAGGCACTGTGTTCCAGACCGTAAC
>NW_025189478.1:0-3247 GCF_004010195.1 Chiloscyllium plagiosum | reverse complement strand
TCTTAAAGTTTAAACCGAAATTACCTCTTACACCACATCAATCAAAAATTTGCCATTTTTGATCCAGGCAACGCTGCCAATGGTTAATCTGCCACCATCACTGGCCTCGTTTGAGCGATTTACAAGTCCCAGCAGAGCCTGGAAGTCACGTATGATAGTCACCATGTCAAGAGCTGCATCAACCTTCCTTTAAGGGAGTAGTTTTCTCTGGTATGTTAAATCACATGATCCAACTCCTGTCTCACAAAAGAAGTAGAGATAATTGCAACACTGACTAATGGCTTCCATCTCACCGCTATACCAAGACCTGCCAGCAATGTAATCACAAGCAGCACACCCTTTTTGCCTAATAAGACAGATTAAAAGAGAAACAAGCTCCAGAGCGCTGTGCTGTAGTTCACAGCTCATGCTGTGAATTGCTGGACAGAGAGTGACAGTCAATGTCAACACATTAATTCTTTCAGCTTGTCGGACGTTGTGAAGTTGCCAAAATACAACCAATGCCAGCTTTGAACAGCCTTTCCGTTTATATTTAGAACTTTCTAGCATCAAAGCAGTGTGAATCCAAGGGATCTAAAGGAAGCCAATTTTATGCCTCATCTTTACTCTAAATAATTGACCATTACCAAACTTTTAACAAATAATCTATAATAATTTCATTACAATTTGCTTGTATCAATAGATGCTGTTTTGGTATCGCCTGATCAACCATCTCCTGCCACCTCCAGAGGATGAAGGGAATGACTGAGTGAATGATGCATTGTTGTTAAAAACTTAAAATAAGATTTAACATGAAATATATGTAATTAGCTGGGAGAATTACAAAATATTGTAGCAAATGCTAGAGATCACAGTGGGTCAGACAGCATCCATGGAGAGAGATCAAACTAACGTTTCAAATCTAAATGGTGAGTCTGACCAGCTGCATTCTCCAGCATTTGGGAGAGTTACATTCTGTGTGGTAAAAGGCTTAACTCAAAGTTTTGTATTCTTCCAGACCATATCACATTATGTGGATACGTGACAGAAGGCCCTGGACAAACAGTATGTAGATAGATGTAAAATCTTAAAAAAACAAAGGTGACTCTATGTTCGCACTCTCTGTCTTCATGTCATTGCATTCACACCATGCTAGAATGGCAGTGTTGTCCTTTGTATGGCTCCCCTGTTTAAGCTGCTTAAACTGCGGCTGAAGACATTTAAAATTTGTATCACATTATTCTGGTAGTGACTGTAGGAAGCAAAACATGAAATTATTGTAACCTCGAGCTATTGTTACAGGAAAACTACTTCATTATCTTGCACATCACTGGATATATTCCCTGCCTATAGAATATTAATTCTATAATGTTTTTATTTCACAAGGGCTGATTAGACTTTTCAATGAAAGGCACATAGATTAAGAGTATTTATCTCTCAGGTAGTATCAATTGTTTACCACAAAACAGAATTCTCCTTCTCAAGTTAGCAATATGAAAATAGACTTGCATTTATATAATACCTTTCAAGGTCAAAAGATATCCTGAAACACATTGCAATCAGTGAAGTATATTTTAATTGTAATCAACGTTTGAAGGAACTATGGCATTCAATGATCACAGACAAATTCCAACAAACAACTGAGTGATTTTGACTGAGCCTAAAATAAGGAATATAAATATAGGAATTATTAATCAATCCAAGAAATATATCAGGGGAAATCTGTTTACCCTGAGAAAAATGAAATCATAGATCTTGTTAGTATATGGTGTAATTGAAATGTGTAGCATTAAGGCAGGGATATTTCCATTTGAGGTAAGGTGGGCAACTGAGTTGCACTGTTCCATTTCTGCCATAGCCCAGAACAAATTAAATTGCACAATAATCAGCTCATTAGTGATGCAAGTGAGGTTTCAGCAAATCATGTGGCATGAGTGTCAGAAGTTCACACCATTGTTAAAACCGTCTGGTTCCAAAGTGTCTGGGTGCCATGTGTGAAGCCCAGATGAACACTGCTTCAGACACTGCAAAACAGAAACTACCCCTGACATGGGAATGCTCACCTCGAACGTCTCAGCACATGTGCAGAAGAAAACCCAGCTATTCCCTGCTCGTTAGAGTAAGATCTTGAGGCACTTGGTGGTTGGGGTGATGCTGAGAATTTCATTCCTTTGCCCTGCTGACCACAATGAGAGGCAATACCAGCGAGCCTGAGCACAGATAGCTGCATAAGTCAGTGCTGTATGCTATTTAAAAATGGATTTCAACCAATCTGCAGGAGTAAATGGCACCAACCTTTCTCTGCCACCTGACAATATAAAGGATTACCATGCACTCTAACCAAAAGAGAAAATGCTGGAAAATCTCAGCAGGTCTGACAGCATCTGTAAGGAGAGAAAACAGCTGACGTTTCGAGTCTAACTGACCCTTTGTCAAAGCTTTGACAAAGGGTCAGTTAGACTCAAAACGTCAGCTCTTTTCTCTCCTTCTAGATGCTGCCAGACCTGCTGAGATTTTCCAGTATTTTCTCTTTTGGTTTCAGATTCCAGCATCCGCAGTAATTTGCTTTTTTACCATGCACTCAAATTTAGCCATTGTATGTGCATCTCATTGAAGATAATGAACTACAACTCGCAGCATGACATGCACCATCGAGGTTCAAGGGCTCTGTAAGACCATAGTAATTTTTTGTTTGGAATATAAATCAGAAACAGAAAGTAGTTTTCTTTTTATAGCTCAAAGAAAGTGGAACAGAGTGGTCACTTAATAATTACACTAAAGCTTATAACTTGGCTGGATAAATGAACGAATGCATTTTACAGTGAGTGCAATAGTAAAATACATTGAAAAGCTTCAACAGACACTACAATCCAACCCCATTCTGAATAGTTTGAGAATAAAAAGGCTAAAAGATATAACTCAAAGAGAATCCTGAGCCCTGGGCCAGCTCACCAATGGCCTGCACCGGACCCACCAATGTAGGAGTCACCATTCTTTAGGTGCCATCCCTTTGGCACTGGGCCTGCTTTGCCAATACCACCAATGTCAACACTGGGTCCCGTGCTGAACCCACACTCGCCCTGTAACCAGGTGTCTCTGGCTCCACTGCTGTCTCGATGATGCCAGGAGTCTGGCTCCGGGCATACCATTGTGAGAAACAAAGCCCACTCACATCAATAATTTCAGTCCGAGACCAAATATCTGAAACAGCAGCGTCGTTTTATTTGTACACCTTCAGGTGGGTGTAATGTCTGACGCCTCGAAAGGC
>NW_025189477.1:0-3247 GCF_004010195.1 Chiloscyllium plagiosum | reverse complement strand
TATTGAGGGAGCACTATCTGAGGTACTGAGGGAAGAAGTTCTGAGGTGTTGAGCAAGCACTCTCTGAGGTACTGAGGGAGTTCTCCTCAATTGCTTCCTCAATACCTCAGAAAGTGCTCCATCAATACCACAGATAGTTCTCCCTCAGTACCTCAGAAAGTGCTTCCTCAATACCTCAGAAAGTGTTCCATCAATACCACAGATAGTTATCCCTCAATGCCTCAGATAGTGCTACCACAATACCTCAGATAGTTCTCCCTCAATACCTCAGATAGTTCTCCCTCAGTACCTCAGAAAGTGCTCCCTCAATACCTCAGAAAGTGCTCCCTTAGTACCTCAGATAGTACTCACTCAGAACCTCAGCTAGTTCTCACTAGTACCTCAGAGCTCCCTCAGTACCTCAGATCGTTCTCCCTCAATACCTCAGATTGTTCTCACTCTGTACCTCAGAAAGTGCTCCCTCAATACTTCAGAAAGTGGTCACTCAGTACCTCAGAACGTGCTCCCTCAGTTCCTCAGATATTGCTCCCTCAATGCCTAAGATAGTGCTCCCTTAATACCTCAGAAAGTGCTCCCTCAGTACCTCAGAACGTGCTCCCTCAGTACCTCAGAAAGTGCTTCCTCAATACCGCAGAAAGTGCTCCCTCAGTACCTCAGAAAGTGCTCCCTCAATAACTCAGACAGTGCTTCCTCAATACCTCAGAAAGTGCTCCCTCACGACCTCAGATAGTTCTCCATCAGTACCTCAGATAGTGCTCCCTCAATAACTCAGACAGTGCTTCCTCAATACCTCAGAAAGTGCTCCCTCACGACCTCAGATAGTTCTCCATCAGTACCTCAGATAGTGCTCCCTCAATAACTCAGACAGTGCTTCCTCAATACCTCAGAAAGTGCTCCCTCACGACCTCAGATAGTTCTCCATCAGTACCTCAGATAGTGCTCCCTCAATAACTCAGACAGTGCTTCCTCAATACCTCAGAAAGTGCTCCCTCACGACCTCAGATAGTTCTCCATCAGTACCTCAGATAGTGCTCCCTCAATAACTCAGACAGTGCTTCCTCAATACCTCAGAAAGTGCTCCCTCACGACCTCAGATAGTTCTCCATCAGTACCTCAGATAGTGCTCCCTCAATAACTCAGAATGTGCTCCCTCAATATCTCAGATACTTCTCCCTCAATACCTCAGAAAGTGCACCCTGAGTACCTCAGATAGTTCTCCCTCAGTACCTAAGATAGTACTCACTCAGTACCTCAGAAAGTGCTCCCTCAATACTTCAGAAAGTGGTCACTCAGTACCTCAGATAGTTCTCCCTCAGTACCTAAGATAGTACTCACTCAGTACCTCAGAAAGTGCTCCCTCAATACTTCAGAAAGTGGTCACTCAGTACCTCAGATAGTTCTCCCTCAGTACCTAAGATAGTACTCACTCAGTACCTCAGAAAGTGCTCCCTCAATACTTCAGAAAGTGGTCACTCAGTACCTCAGATAGTTCTCCCTCAGTACCTCAGATAGTGCTCCCTCAATAACTCAGACAGTGCTTCCTCAATACCTCAGAAAGTGCTCCCTCACGACCTCAGATAGTTCTCCATCAGTACCTCAGATAGTGCTCCCTCAATAACTCAGAATGTGCTCCCTCAATATCTCAGATACTTCTCCCTCAATACCTCAGAAAGTGCACCCTGAGTACCTCAGATAGTTCTCCCTCAGTACCTAAGATAGTACTCACTCAGTACCTCAGAAAGTGCTCCCTCAATACTTCAGAAAGTGGTCACTCAGTACCTCAGATAGTTCTCCCTCAGTACCTCAGATAGTGCTTCTCAGTACCTCAGAAGGTGCTCCCTCCATACCTCAGAAAGTGCTCCCTCAATACCTCTGATAGTTCTCCCTCAATAACTCTGAAATTCCTCCCATAATACCTCAGAAAGTGTCCCCTCAGTACCTCAGAAAGTGCTCCCTCAATACCTCAGAAAGTGCTCCCTCAATACCTCAGATAGTTTCTCCTTCAGTACCTCAGATATTGCTGCCTCAATACCTCAGATAGTGCTCCCTCAATACCTCAGATAATTCTCCCACAATACCTCTGAAAGTGCTCCCGCAGTATGTCAGAATGTCCTCCCTCTATACCTCAGAAAGTGCTCCTTCAGTACTTCAGATATTACTCCCTCAGAACCTCAGATAGTTCTCGCTCAGTACCTCAGAAAGTGCTCCCTCAATACCTCAGCAAGTGATCCCTCAGTACCTCAAACATTGCTCCCTCAATGCCTCAGATAGTGCTCCCTCAATACCTCAGAAAGTGCTCCCTCAGTACCTCAGATAGTTCTCCCTCAGTAACTCAGATAGTTCTCCCTAAATACCTCAGAAAGTGCTCCCTCAATACCTCAGAAAGTGCTTCCTCAACACCTCAGAAAGTGCACCCTCAGTACCTCAGATAGTGCTCCCTCAATACCTCAGAAAGTGATCCACAATACCTCAGATAGTTCTCCCTTTGTATCTCAGAGTGTGCTTCCTCAATACCTCAGAACTTGCCCCCTCAGTACCTCAGATAGTTCTCCCTCAGTACCTCAGATACCTCTCCCTCAGTACCTCAGAAAGTGCTTCCTCAATACCTCAGAAAGTGCTTCCTCAACACATCAGAAAGTGCACGCTCAGTACCTCAGATAGTGCTCCCTCAATACCTCAGAAAGTGTCCCCTCAGTACCTCAGAAAGTGATACCTCAATACCTCAAAAAGTGCTCCATCAATACCTCAGAGAGTGCTCCCTCAATGCCTAAGATAGTTCTCTTTCAATACCTCAAATAGTTCTCCCTCAAAACCTCTGAAAGTGCTCGCTCAATACCTCAGATAGTTCTCTCACAATACCTCAGATAGTGCTCCTCAATACCTCATATAGTTCTCCCTCAATACCTCAGATAGTGGTCCCTCAATACCTCAGATAGTTCTCCCTCAATATCTCTGAAAGTGTTCCCTCAATACCTCAGATAGTTCTCCCTCAATGCCTCAGATAGTGCTCCGACAATACCTCAGATAGTTCTCCCTCAATACCTCAGATAGAGCTCCCGCATTACCCCAGAAAATGCTCCCTCAATATCTCAGAAAGTGCTCCCTCAGTACCTCAGATAGTACTCACTCAGAACCTCAGCTAGTGCTTCCTCAGCATGTCAGAAAGTGCTCCCGCAATACGTCAGAAACTGCTCCCTCAGTGCCTCAGATAGTTCTCCCTCAGAACCTCAGATAGTGCTTCCACAGT
>NW_025189476.1:0-3247 GCF_004010195.1 Chiloscyllium plagiosum | reverse complement strand
CAGAGAGGGAGAGACTGAGAGACAGTGTCATGGTAAGATGTGTTCCCAGGTTTCAGAATGCTGAAATGTAGACACTTGGATAGCATCCTGTAACATGAGCCAATCTTGCCAGGAAAGATGGGAAAAAGGGATATTGGTGTGAAGTCAGATGAGCACCTGACTTTGTTCTGCACCTTTTTAACTGGAATTGGTTTCAACACAATCTATGACTCATTGGGCAGTTTCTAACAATGATTTATCTCAGTGACACTTTCATTGAGTGTGACAGAGGGATTATCTGCACGAGGCTGAGCTAGTTTCCTCGTGCTATCGTATCGAGCTAATTAACTACCCACCCCACCCCATGTTGTCCCTCTCATTCAATGCCAGCCCGTTTCTCCCACCCATCACGGCTGGAGGTACACACAATCGCCTGGTTATACCTGGATATTCCGTGATCCCTGACACATGTGCCATCTTTAAAAGGCAAATGGGCATACAGTTGAGCTTTCTTAGTTGGGAACTGCCCTGCACAGTTTACCCCGAGCATGGTGGATAAGGGAAAATTGCACCACGGTTTGTCGACAGGGGTACGGAGGTCCTGGTACAGAGGGGGACCATTCTCTTCCCAGAGGGTGGCACACCATCAGACCCACCGAGCATGGTCTGAGCTCTCCACTCAGCTCAGTGCAGTATCTACGGTCTGTAGAAATGCCCAGCAACACAGGACAAGCATCAATAACCTTCCCCATTCTGTCAGGGTAAGGGACGCTGTATTCTCTCTGCTCCCACACACTCACGGTATATCTGTTATAGCACCGATCCCCGAACAAGGCTCGTGCTCCACCACTCTCACGACTGCATGCAGCAGTCTCTGTCTCTCTTTCTCTACCTTCCCCCTCTCTCTCTCAACTTTCCTCTCTCCCCCACCCCCCTCTCTCTCTCTCTCTCCCTCTCTCCATCCACTTTACCTCCCACACCAATAACACTGCCTGGATACAACACTGTGGACAGACTCCCTACGGACACCTCACCATGACCCCATCCCCACCCATACCGACACTAACAGCAGGACCACCCACTCCCACCCTCACTCCCACCATCCCTTTCTCCCATTCGAGGAGAAACAGGAATAGGACAGAAAGGGCCAAGCCGGGTGGTGCAGTGCCGGATATCCATTCCCTCACACCCCCTCCCCCCGCCATGTGGGGAGGACCCTGATTGGAGCCAGAGAGGACCGGGACACCTCGTGTGGAGATTCTGAAACATCCACGTCCCACCGATCGAGAAAGGAGCAATGTTCAGTGAAGGGCAATTCTCACTTTAAACCCACTGGCAGCTCCGTTTCCCCCCGGCACAAGTTAGAAGCCGTGGCCCTGATGCCATCTCCCATTTGTGTCGAGCTGGTACAAATGGAATCCCCACGGTGTCGGTGGGCAGGAGGGTGGGCAAGTGTGGTGTGAGAGGGATGAGGGCGGGGTATTGGGAGTGAATAAAGAGTGAACCATGGCGTCCTGGTCCCTCCAGAAGGCGGACAAGGGAGAGGAGGAAAATATGTATCTGGTGATGGCATCTTGCTGGAGGTGGGGGAAATGGCGGCTGATGATCCTCTGCATGTGAACGCTGGTAGGATAGTAGGCCAGGACAAGAGGAACTCTCTCGCTGTTGCAGGAGGGAAGAGAGAGGGTGAGAATAGAAGGGTAGGAGGTGGGTCAGACCTGATTGAGGGCCCTGTCGACAACATGTTAGGGAAATCATCAGTTGAAGAAGAACATGGACATTTTGAAGGCCACATTTTTGAAATTGACAATATCAGAAGCATTTCGGTAGAGACAGAAGAACTGGTGAAATGGAATGAAGTCTTTGCAGGAAACAAGGTGTGAGGGTGCATACTCCAGGTAGCTGTGGGAGTCGTTGGGTTATTACTGGATATCAGTGGCAGGTCTATCCCCAGAAATGGAAATGAAATGCCAAGGAAAGGAAGGGATGAGTTAGAGAAATACGAGGTGAAAGTGAGGGAGGGATGCAAATTGGAAGTGAAATCGATGAACTTTTCCAATTCAGGACGAGAGTGAAGCAGAATCGATGATATCATCTAAGTATTGGAGAAAGAGTTGTGAATGGGGCTGGAATAGAACTGGAACAGAGCATGGTCTACGTATCCCACGAAGAAACAGGTATGAGTGGGGCCCACATGTGCATTCATGCACCCCCCTCTGTGTAGCAGGAGCAGGCTGAAGCAATGGGTCTGCCCAGCCAGATCTGTTTGTGGATTTTCAGGAGGGGATGGAAGCGAGATCTGCTATCAGAGGGCCATCAGCTTGGGGACCATTAGGTGGGGGCAAGTGAGGTAGGAATGTCCAGATGAAATGTGGTCAATTATCATCGTTGAACCAATGGCCTGATGATCCATGGTAGGGTCATGGTCCAGCAGGTGATATGAGGAGGTAACTGAGAGATTGCGCTCAGTCTGTGCAATGTAGATGTCAGTCCACGAGACTACAGCAGCATCACCCTTCCCAGCACAGACTGAATAACGCAGTCAGGGTTGGATCAAAGCACACAGAGTACAGCCGTTGGATTGGGTGAAAGCATGCAGAGAAATTAAGGCAACCAATGTCACATCGAGCATTCTCAATGAACAGATTGTGTTCAAGCAAATTTCAGAGGGAGAGGTCCAGATGGAGGAAGAACATTGGAGTTAGGCAAAGAGTCTGTGGGACGGGGATTGGAAACTTTGCCTAAAGAAATGGGCACCAAGAAGAAGACTGTGGAATAAGAGTTCAACATCACGTGGTGCCAAAAATTCATTAAAGTGGAGGCACAGCGGGATAAAGCTGAGACCTTTGTTAAGTACAGAACATTCAACATCAGAGTGTGGAAGGTTTGGAGGGATGGTGAAGATACGACAGGAGGTGCATTTGGAGGAGGGGATGCAGTCAGCGTGCAGGGCACGTGTGGGGAGGATTTCCAAAGGGTCATAGGCATCTCTGTGTTATTACATTTCGTGGGCCTCATACATCTGATGAGCATGGCGAATGAGCCGGAGAAAGTAATAGAATTGGGGAGGGGTGCAGCCATGAGCCAATGAGACGTGATGTTTTTGGACAGTGGTACTGACATCACACGATCAGTCCTCAGAAACGAACTGATTGAAAATAATCTCAATCGTAATCTTATTGTAACGCCTTGATTTCATTGTGGTGACACTCAATCAGCAAGGTCCAACCAGAGGGGAGGCCATATTAGATTTGGTACTCTGTAATGA
>NW_025189475.1:0-3247 GCF_004010195.1 Chiloscyllium plagiosum | reverse complement strand
GGATTTGAATACAGGAGTAAAGCTCATTTACTGTAGCTGTAATGGCCTTACTGGAACCCCATCTCGAACATTGTGCAATATTGTGTGCAGTTTTAGCCTCCTTACCGAATAAAGGACAACTCTGACATTGAGGGAAAGCTGTGAAGACTGATGTCTGGGATGACAGGCTTGTTGTGGGAGCAGAGTTTGGGGCAACTGGGCCTGTATTCCATGTACTTTAGGAAAATGAGTGGTGATCTCATTGGAATATATAAAACTCTGACAGTAGGAGACAGATTGGAAACAGGGATGATAATTCCCCAGGCTGAGATGTCTAAAACAAGGGGCCACACTATTAGGTTCAGGTAGACCAGTCTGCATTGTGATGAGAATAAATGTCTGCACTCAGAGACTGGTACCCTGGGGAACTCTCTCCCAAAGCAGGCTGTAGATGCCAAGGGGCTGAATATAAATAAGGATTTCTGGAAATTAAAGGGATAGGAAGAGAGCAGGAGTATGGTGTGAAGATAGAAGATCAGTTAACATTCCAGGTTGTTCTCCAATAACACGGTAGCTGTGTTCCTGTGCAACACTGTGCTGTAGAAAATCGTGCAATATTAATAATGGGGCGTCTGGGAAAAAAGCTTGTAAGGGTCACACCCCTGTCCCCCCAAATATCAGAAAAAACAAAAATTAAGTTTAGTCTAACACGCACAGTAGCACAGACTAAATAAATCTTTAAATCACATATCGTAATGGAACTGTGCTGTAAATGTTAAACGTTCATATTACAGTCACTGACTACAGCAGCGTACCTTTCACCACACTCTTCACCAGAACGCGAGTGGAGCTGACTGACAACATGATGCAGAATTCCAGTTCTCCTCAATATTCTAATACCCTCCCCCGTTTTGAAATAAAGCTCCTCCTAAATGTGTCCTACAATTCAGAGTTTCAGTCTCAGTTTCAAGGTTTGCAGAGCAGATTGCATTCCTGTTTTCGTGAACACATTGATTGTGTATTTTGAAGACAGAGGATCCGGAAGCTGGATTTTGCTGTTCAGGTGGTGCCCGCACGGAATTGCGTCACAGTGAACGGGAATTCATTTCATAGATAACAGTACACCAATTGCATTGCAGTCAAATCGTATGAATAAACACGTGCTATCAGAGAACTGCCTGTATATCGATGGAGGAGCAAAATTGATGGGAGTAAGGCACTACAGCAGTTCTCATTTTATATTACGCAATGTAATATTGTATGGGGAAAACTGCATTCAGGTGATGTTTGACCATGAACTAGTATGGGGAAACCTTAAAGTGTTGAATAGCCTATTCATTTCACAATGTTTTCTGTGCAGTCTTTTGGAAAGCATTGTAAATGTTGTCACAAGATCTCAGCTGTTCGGAAGGAGGTCACTGCAGGGTCAACAGGACGGTCTTTCCAGTTCCCTTTTCCGAAACTGAGGTTAGTGCCGGCAGTTCTGTCCAGTTTTATACTTAAAGATCTCGGAGCAGCTTGATACAATTGAGTGTCTTGTTTGTCCGATTCAGAGACAATTGAAAAGATTTATCACATGTCTGTGTGTCAGGGGTCACTTTTAGGCCTGACCAGGAAAGTACGGGAGATTCACTTCCTGAAAAAAAAATTGGGGAAGGAGATTGATGTTTATGATCAACATTGGACACAAGATCACTATTACTGACACCAGATTTTAGGTCTCGATATTTTGTTAATTATTTTTAACTTCCATCAGCTTCCAGAGAATTAACCTAGTCTGGATTAGTAATCCATTGACATTTCCACAGCAGCACTATTTCCACGTGGGGACCTATCGGAAACCACACTGAGCAGATTATTTCTGTGCTTCTTGATAGCTCTGTCGAAAAGAACTCCCGCCAATTTGATTATCGTGATGGGACTGAGGGGGTGGTAATTGGTCAGATTGCAACGTTTCTCCCCGTAGGGAATGGGACATCGTTGAGTAATTTTCCATATTGCCAGGTAGGTGTCAAAGTTGGAGGTAGAATGAAACAGCTTTCCCAGGGACACGGCTTGTTGTGCAGCACAAGTCTTCAGTCCTTTTGCAGGAATGGTGTCAGGGCCCATTGCCTTTGTCGTATCTACTATGTTCAGCTGCTTCTTCATGTCACGTACAGCGAATCGAATCGGTTGAAGACTGGCATCTGTGATACTGTGGGCATCATGAGGAAGGTGAGGTAGATCATCGACTCAGCACGTCTGACTGAGGATAGTGCAGACACCACATACTTGACTTTTTCACTGATGTGCAGAGATGTTCAGATATTTAAGATGAGGATATTTGTGGAGTCGTTTACTCCAGTAAATTGTTCAAAAGTCCATCGACATTTATGCTTGAATTTGGCAGGACGACAGAGCTTAGATCTGATTTGTTAGTCTTGGGATCATTTCCCCCTCTCAATCAGACGTTATTCCTGCTTTTTCAAATGTAGCCAGACAAGTGCGTTCGTTTTAATGGTTTGTCATCAGCTTTAGATGCACGAGATTCCTACCCTGGCATGTTCACCCACATTCGTCACTGAAGCATGGTTCGGCTTGATGGTAATGGTGGACGGAAGGATTATCCTCAGTAAAACGTTACAGACTGTCATTGAATACAATTCTGTTTCTGCTGCTGCTGTGATCTACAGCATCAGATGATAACCCAGTTTAAGCTGCAATATCTACAATTCAATTCTACTGGCTGTCCCCAGTTCACACCGAGACTCATTCACCCATCAGCCCTGTATTCAGTAACTGTACCTGGTTTCTGATGCGGTAATACTTCCGGTTTCATATTCTCATTCTGCTGAAAGTCTTTCCTTGATATTACACCTCCAATTTATTACTTTTACTCAATCCAGTTAAGGTATTAACCTGTATCTTATCCTTTCCGTAATGCTATCTTCTGCGTTTGAAGTGACCGCGTTTCCCTCTTTTTTCTCGCTGATCATGATTAAGTGTTCTGTAGTGTCAGTGATGCTAGACTTATATAGTTTCAGATTCAACGAACCTGTGCACCAAGCGTTATTGTTCAGTTCCCAGTGTACAGTGCTCCATGTTGGACAGGATTTTTGAGCATCTTTGACATACTTCTTTAGAAATTGTTCAAAAACAGGAATTGCTGAAGAACCGGCTAAATATGTTGTAATATCTTCTGGAGTTAATGCTAAGTTAAACTTTCAGGTCTACAAAGCTCCCAGTTTCTCCAGCATTTTTGTATTTTTATTTCAAGTATCCATAGTTT
>NW_025189474.1:1118-3246 GCF_004010195.1 Chiloscyllium plagiosum | reverse complement strand
GGGACTCAACGGTATTGTGTGGACTATCAGAAGCTCAACATTGTAACAATATCGGACCGGGATCCAATACCAAGATTGGAGGACAGCATACATAAATTATGACAAGCCACACACATCACGAAGTTGGAGTTACTGCGTGGTTACAGGTAGGCACCTCGATGAAACAAAAACGTCCTGGCAACATCACATGGAAAGTATGGCAGAGCTCGTTGAGCGATTAAAAAAAAAGCAAAGCTGGAATTAAACCTAAAGAAAACAGGATTTACGAAGACAGTGATGACGTCTTGGGACATTACATTGGGCATTGAAGGTTGATACCTTGAAAACAAAGACGAAGGCCATTGAACGTTTTCCACGACCATCTACGAAGAAATTGGTGCTGCAATTTTTGGGTCTGAGTGGATTATATCTCAAGTTTGTTTCCAACTTCAGCAGTGTAGTGACACCACTGGTGGATTCACGAAAGAAGAACACAAACATTTGAAGGACAAAATATTGCCAGGAGGTAGTTGAAGCAGTATTAACAACTGCTCCATATTTAGCTCTACAAAATATTTAGAAACCCTTCAAATTTGCGACTGATGCTAGCGATATAGTGATTGAATTTTTTTTTTGCAGGGAGATGATGAAGGAATTGAATGGCTAACTGGTTAGTTGTCAAAAACGAAACTCGTTGTACACCGGAAAAACAAACTTCATTATTGAATACGCATTATTGAATTTGGTACTGGCTTGACAACACTTTTGTGTTTAGGTGACATACAAATTGTCAGAGACAGTTGTGTTCAACAACGTTAATTCACTCAAGTATTTCGAACGATGTAAAGTCTAAAATGTAAGACTATTTCATTGTAGTCTTATGCTACAGTATTTTAATTTCATAAACGTACATGTTGCGGCTGGTAAATATGTGATAACAAATGTGTTATTGCGGATTTAAAGGAAAATGTATAGATAAACTTTGAATTCTTCCAATGTTATGTATGTGTACAGAATTAATATGAAATGTATAACTTTGATTATTTCATAATAATGAGATGAAGATTTAAAGGAAAAATATGAACCCATCTTTTCGTTCTGATGTATTTTTTTCTTAAGGGGTGAGGTGATATGAAGTCGAAGAAACGTCTGGTCATTTTAAGATGGAAAGTGCATTACCAAATTTAAAGTACAGGTCCAGCTGCTAGCGGGCGGCACGGTGTCTCAGTGGTGAGCACTGCTGCCTCACCGCACCAGGGCCCCAGCTTCAATTCTAGTCTTGGGCGACTATCTGTGTGGAGTTTGCACATTCTCCCAGTATCAGCGTCGGTTTGCTCCGGGTACTCCGGTTTCCTCCCACATTCCAAACATGTGCAAGTTAAGTGCAATGTGCAATGCTAAATTGTCCATAGCTGTTAGGTGCATTAGTTGGGGTGGGTTACTCTTCGGAGGTCGGCGTGGACTTGTTGGGCCGAAGGGCCTGTTTCCACACTGTAGGGAATCTAATCTAAAGGACAGACTGTTCCAAATGAAACAAGTGACTGTTAAATTGATAGCTGAGGTTTGATTGTGATTTGAAAACAATTCGAACATAAGAATAAAGGTCTACATTATGGCAAGGATATCACAAAACAATGGAATTTGAATTTTATGGTTTTGACACCTGGAAACAAATCAGATAATGAGAATTTATGAAGAAGTATATTAGCCAGGTATTTTGCAATTATATGGTGAGCAACTGCCACTGAACAGCAGAGCAACTGCTGCAGAGTCGAAGAGCTAACTGGCAATCGAACACTATCTTGGTCAAACAAAGCTTCACATGTAAAACCTACTTGTAGTTATAAAAAGAAAGAAGGTGACTCAGGGAGATCAGCAGCTGGAACAGTGAAAACAGTGGAGAAGACAGAGACTGCGTCGCCTTGAGAGTAAATTAATTTAACGTTTATAAGTGGGTAATTAGAACAGCATAAATTTATGCAGTTGGAGTCAGACAGTAGAACATAGAACATAGAACATAGAAGAATACAGCGCAGTACAGGCCCTTCGGCCCTCGATGTTGCGCCGATCCAAGCCCACCTAACCTACACTAGCCCACTATCCTCCATATGCCTATCCAATGCCCGCATAAATGCCCATAATGAGGGAG
>NW_025189474.1:0-959 GCF_004010195.1 Chiloscyllium plagiosum | reverse complement strand
CCATATCAGGCAACATCCTGGTAAACCTCCTCTGCACCCGTTCCAGTGCCTCCACATGCTTCCTATAGTATGGCGACCAAAACTGCACACAATACTCCAGATGCGGCCGCACCAGAGTCTTATACAACTGCAACATGACCTCAGTACTCCGGAACTCAATTCCTCTACCAAGAAAAGCCAGTACGCCATATGCCTTCTTCACCGCACGTAGTGAGGAAAAGGGAGGCTTGGATTTGTGAATAGTTGTTGTTTAGTCTGCACTGTATAAGTTCAGAAACTAAATTGTTACTTGTCTTGAAATACTGGAATGTAGGAGTTCTCTGCCACTCATGTTTCATCAGATTAAGAGACGAAGCGAGCTTTTGTGGATGTTTGATTTAATTAACATCGAGGTTCGACCTCCGTGTCGTAAATGTCCATCCACGCTCACCCCATTTCCTTGCAGTTGGTCGATATCCTTCTAGTCCGTTCCTATCCATGTATTTGTCCAAGTGTATTTTACATGTAGTTAATGTACCCACTCCAACCAAAACCACTTGCAGCTCAATCATTATGAGTACGAGCCTCAGTGTAAAAAGTTGCCCCTCAGGTTCCCTTTTATTCTTTCCCCTCTAACCTTGCACAGATGCCCTCTTGTCTTCGATTCTCTGAACCTTGGAAAAAGACTGTGAGCAATCACCCTCTCCGTATCCCTCATGGTGTTATACACATCTATAAGGGCCCCCTCATCCTCCTCTGCTCTAAAGAAAGTCCGAGATTGTTCAACCTCTCCCTTTAAGTCAGACCATTGAGAACTGGCAATGTCTTTGCAAATTTCTTCTGCACTCTTTCCAGTTTAATGACATCCTTTCAGGTACAAGTTGACAAAAACTGAACACAATACTCCAAGTGCTGCCACACCGAAGTCCTGAGTAACTGCAACATAATTTCCCAAGTTCTACACTCAGTGGCCAGATTGA
>NW_025189473.1:0-3246 GCF_004010195.1 Chiloscyllium plagiosum | reverse complement strand
GCTATGTTTGCCCGCCTCCCATTCACTCCAATTTGTTGTAGGACAGAAACGTTTCCCATTCCTCGGTTGTCAGAAGTCACACTAAAACAGGTTATGGTTCACCACAATTTTAAAGACATTAAAAACAAAACAACTGCAGACGCCATGCATCAAAAACAAAAACAGAAGTTGCTGGAAAAGCTCATCAGCTCTCCGCTATCTTACCCTGATGTCTCTAAAGTCTTCCTTCCATTCGCTCAGTATCTCTGTCTTCATTCTGTCTGTTCTGATGAGTCCACATTCGACGAGGGAGGTTTCTTAAAGGTCACCTTCTTCCTCAAACGAGTATTCCCCAGCACGATTGTTGAAAGTGCTCTCATCCATGTTCAATCCACCTCTCCCATATCCACCCTCCCAACCTCTCTTCACTCCACAACAGCAACAGGGTTCCCCATATCCTGACATGCCATCCCACCAGCATCCACATCCAGTGATTATCAGCTACCATTTCCACCACCTTCAGCGAGATGCCACCATTAGACACATATTCCGCCTCCCCTCCCTTGCCGTCTTCTACAGGGACCATTCCCTCCGGGACAACTTGGTCCACTGTTCCTTCACAGCCAAGATCCTCCCACAACCACAACACCGTCCCCCCCAACAGCCCCACAGCACCTTCCCTTAGAACGTCATTGGTGCAATACCTGCCCATTTATCTCCTCCTTCCTCAGTATCCAAGGGCCCAAACACACCTTCCAGTGAAGCAGCACTTTACCCGCATTTCACACAATCTAGTCTACTGCATTCGCTGCTCACAATGTGGCCTCTACATTGGGGAAACAAACAGTAGACTGGGCGCCCTAGGCTTGTTCAATACATTAACACACCTTCCAGTGAAGCAGCACTTTACCCGCATTTCACACAATCTAGTCTACTGCATTCGCTGCTCACAATGTGGCCTCTACACTGGGGAAACAAACAGTAGACTAGGCGCCCTAGGCTTGTTCAATACATTGCATTAACTGCCAAACACACCTTCCAGTGAAGCAGCACTTTACCCGCATTTCACACAATCTAGTCTACTGCATTCGCTGCTCACAATGTGGCCTCTACATTGTGGAAACAAACAGTAGACTGGGCGCCCTAGGCTTGTTCAATACATTGCATTAACTGCATGACACGGCGACCGTTTGCTATAAATTTTGGCTGGGATGATTCTACCCAGCGGCATGGTGGCACAGTGGTTAGCACTGCTGCCTCGCAGCGCCGGAGATCCGGGTTCAATTCCCGTGTGGAGTTTGCACGTTCTTCCCGTGTCTGCGTGGGTTTTCTCCGGGTGCTCCGGTTTCCTCCCACAGTCCAAGGATGTGCAGTTCAGGTGAATTGGCCATGCTAAATTGCTTGTAGTGTTAGGTAAGGGGCAAATGTAGGGGTATGGGTGTGTTGCGCTTCGCCGGATCGGTGTGGACTTGTTGGGCCGAAGGGCCTGTTTCCACACTGTAATGTAATCTAATCATCTAATCTAATCTAATCTACCCAACTCATTGCCTGACGATTGAGCAGTGCTCTGAAAGTATGTACTTTCAAAAACGCTTGTTAGACTATAACCTGGTGTTGTGTGATTTTAAACTTTATAATTTCAACACAATCGAAAACAGGGCTAAAACCTAGTTGAAAAATTAATGGTCACTGTTTGGAGTGATAGCGCTAGGCAAGAAATTGCAGCTTGAAAGAATAAAAGAACAAAAAATATTCCACAATACTTAGAATCCACAATACTTAAAATAACACGAAATTAAATGTGTGCAGCACCATCAGGGAAGCGATTTCCATCTGCTGATTATTGAAAAACATTCTTACACGTCCTATCAACCTTAACAGCAGCACAGTGACGATTTTATCAGTGTGAAAGCATTACATTTCCCGGTTCCAAATCCACCAGTTGGAAATTTAAAATTGTTGAAAGTAATTCAATGGGCTATTAGAATTGAAAGGATTGAGGTTAGTAAGGAGGAGGTGTTATCAATTCTCGGAGGCGTGAAAGTAGATAAATCCCCTGGGCTTGATGAGATTTTTCCAAGAATTCTCTGGCAAACTTGGAAGGAGGTGCCGGAGCTTTTGGCCTTGATCTTTGAGTCGTCATTGCCTACAAGTTTAATACCAGAGGACTGAAGGGTTGCAAAATGTTGTGCCCTTGTTCACGAACGGGAGTAGAGATGAACAAAGTAATTCTAGACAAGTGAGCCTTACGTCTGTTCTTGGAAAATGTTTGGAAAGGATTGTAAGAAATGGGATTTATGATCATCTACCAGGCAAAAATTTAATTGGAAATAGTCAACATGGATTCGTCAAAGGCAAACCTCATTGAGTTTTTTGAGAAGGTGACCAGGCATGTGAATGAGGGTAGGGCAGTTAACGTGGTACGCATGGACTTCAGCAAAGCCTTTGATAAGGTTCCACATGGTAGGCTACTGGAGAAAATACAGAGGCATGGGATTGGAGGTGATTTAGCAGTTTGGATTAGAAACTGGCTTTCTGTAAGAAGGCAACGAGTGGTGGTTGTTGAAAAATATTCAGCCTGGAGTCCAGTTACTAGTAGTGTGCCACAAATATCTGTTTTGGGATCATTGTTGTTTGTCATTTTTATAAACGACATGGATTCAGGCATAAGTGGATGGATTAGTAAATTTGCAGATGACACCAAAGCCGATGGAGTAGTGGACAGTGTGGAAGAATGTTGTAGGTTGCAACCGGACTTGGATAAACTGCTGAACTGGGATGAAAGGTGACAAATGGAGTTCAATGCAGACACATGTGAGATGATTCACTTTGGGAAGAATAACAGGAAGGCAGAATACTGGGTCAATGGAATGATTCTTGATAGTGTGGATGTGCAGACGGATTGCAGTGTCCATGTACATTGATCCTTGAAATTTGCCACCCAAGTTGATAGTGTTGTTAAGAAGGCATACAGTGTGCCAGTTTTTATTGGTGGAAGGATTGAGTTCTGGATCGTGATGTCATACTGCAACTGTACAAAACGCTAGTGCAGCCTCACTTGAGGTATTGTGTGCAGTTCTGGTCACCCTATCACTGAAAGGATGTGGAAGCAGTGGAAAAGGTGCAGAGGAGATTTACCAGGATGATGCCTGGTCTGGAGGGAAGTTCTTATGAGGAAAGGCTGAGGGGCTTGGATCTGTTCTCATTGGAAAGAAGAATGCGAGTCTTTTTCCGAGGATGATAACGTCTGCTTGTATGAGGGGGCAT
>NW_025189472.1:0-3246 GCF_004010195.1 Chiloscyllium plagiosum | reverse complement strand
GAACTGTGAGTGTGGGACTGTGGAGATATGTAATGGCTTTTTCCGCTAAGAAGAAAAACATTTTCGGCACTAAATGGGTGCACCGTGTGTGTGAGGATTTGGCTTGCTCCTGTCATTACAGAGTAAAGAGTCGTTCTATGGATGCTTTTTTCGAGTTTGTGTTATCAGCTGCTATGTCCATTCAGAGAGACCCAAATATATGGTGACCCCCTAAACGTCATGGCATAGAGAGAGAACACAGGGGGCCAACACCTTCAACATATTGTCCACCTATCACCATATTTAACAGCTAACCAGACAATGCAACTTTTTTTGTAATGTTTTGTGATTTACGCATGAAAGAAGTGAAACTATCACGGTATTCTAACAGATGAAAGGCTCAACAGACAGTCAGTTTTTCAATGTATCATTTCAGTTACATCACACTGTATATTTTTGCTAAAAATCCTGTGTGTTAGGATTGATCCTTCTACTACAACCTGATGAAGGATCGACGCTATGAAAGCTAGTGTGCTTCTAATTAAACGTGTTGGACTATAACCTGGTGTGTGATTTTTAACTAAATATTTAAAACAGGATGGAGATGGCAAACAGGAACATAAATAACTTTACATCAGCTGTGAGAAACACTTTGTAACCTTTTCTAAGGAACGTGACAACTAGACACTTCGAGAATAATGATATGATTTGGTAAAGTCAGCCTAGATTCAGGAAAGGGAAATTATCTCTGATAAACCTGCTGGAGTTGCTGGAGATTGTCTGTGTTGACATCGACAACTGAGAATCAATGGAAGTAGAGTATTTGAATTTTCACAAAAGGTTTGGCACGGTTGAATACTGGTGAGTGGGGAATGTTAGCGTCCATGGGTAGGTCGGGGTGGAATGCACGCAATGGATCAAAAGTTGGATAATGGGCAAAATGAAGAGAGTAGTGTTTTTCTCTGAGTGGAATTCTTGTGGAGTATCAGAAGGATCAGTGGGCAATAGCTGTTCGCTTGGTATAAAATGATTCAGATGGGTAAAACAAATATTATGATTCTCATTTATATTTATTAAATGGTGAGATGTTGGGAAGTTCTGTTGTTGAAAAGGACCTAAATGTCCTTGGTTATAAATCAGTAACAGAATTCATATGGGGCAGGATGTAAATGATATGTGGCTCTTCGTACAAAATGATTGAAGTACCAGAGTTAGTATATCTTTCCTAATGGTGTGTTTTGTTGAGAGAGTATTTTATTGCATTGTGTACACATTTGGTCAGCTTTATCTATAATGATCTTTTTGTCACCAAGACAATGCAAAGGAGTTTCAACGGACTAAACCCTGGCATGATGGCACCATGCGGAGAGAGGGCATAACTCTGTGTTTAATCTGTAGCCCTGTGAGAGAATAAGAACTTGAAACTTGATGGCTATAGGCGAATACTCATTACATCCCAAACAGCTGAATCGGGTGAAAATTCCGTATTTTTAACTGGATGATAGACTCCTGATAATTTACATGCCTGTGCAGAACCCTCATATCCATTGACGGAGAGGTACAGGCTCTGAATAAACCCTGACATTTTAAGGCACAGTTACTGTGTGACACTGAATTAAATGTCACTTTGGACACAATCCTGTCAGCAGTCACAATACCATAAATCTGAAAGAGTTAACAATTCCGCACCATCTTCTGACCTCCATAGAGACCATGGGTCTACTATCTTGGAGTTGTAAGACACCTTGGAGAATGGTTAAAAAAGTTGGCTTCATTACTACTGCCAGAAAACCATGTTAAAGTTACATATATGTACTATGAGTAATTAAGCCACGAGGAACAAGATGGTGCAGTCCATCTGTTTAGTCCCTGCTCCACTCCATTTTTTTGTGAAGTTGGCGCATCTCTGACACCTTCCTGTTCCTGGGTTAGTGACTTGAGAAGCTGAATTATCGCTTTTTGTCCCTTAGTAAGTAACTCCAAGTGCAAAACACTCTCTTTCTGATCCCATATAAGTGAGGGAATGAGCAGATTTCTTCTCTTACTGTGTATTTGGCAGGAGGGACTGAATGAGCTATCACATATCTTGTCCAATAGTTTCATGGGTTGAATGAATTCCACATATTCTTGTGAACACAGATTGATGTGCCGAATGAGCTGCACCTTTTACTGTGGAAATGTACAGTGTCTAGAAGTGCTGTTATATGAATGTTACCCAGACTTTAACAGCACGATCTTGAATGGTGTCCAGTTCTTGTTACACATGGACACAGACTGCTTCAAGAGCTAAGGAAAGTCACCTTGTTCTGAAAACTATGTAAACGTCAGTGAATATCCCCAATTCTACTCAGTTTGGACTCAATGGGCTGAATGGTCTCCTTCCACGCTGTAAGGATTCTATGATGACAAATTGTGGATGCCTGGGCTGAGGGAGCTACCCTGAGAATCTCTTGCAGTGATGGTCCACGGCTGAGATGATTGATGTCCACTGATGATAAACATCTTCCCTTGTGATGTGAATGATTCCAAACAATATAGATACCGTAATCAATTCTCATTAAGTGCGATCTTCCTCAGACTCCTTGATGTCAACCACAGTCTAATACTGCCTTGAGTTCAGGGCCAGTCTCTCTGTCTCATCCCTCGTGTTTTCTCTTTTGTTCATATCAATAGATCATGGTGTAGGAGCAGAGAATGTTTTCTTCATACAGAGGATAGTGAATGTCAGGAATTCTCTTGCACAGAGTTAGGGGAGCTAGATCACTGAAACCGACCAGTGGTAGACTGCAGGGATCAGTTCTGGGACATCTCTTTGTGATTTTTATAACTGACTTGGATGAGGAAGTGGAAGGGTGGGTTAGTAAGTTTGCCGATGACACGAAGGTTTGTAAAGTGGTACATGGGTGTTTGCAGGGCTTTTGTAGCTTGCAACAGGACATTGAGATAATGCAGAGCTGGGCTAAGAAGTGGCCGTTGGAATTCAAGCTGGAAAAGCGTGAATTAATTCCCTTTGAAAGCTCAAATTTGCAGAATATATGGTTATAGGCAGGGTTCCTGGCAGTGTGGAAGAATAGAGGGATTTTGGCGTCCATATCCATAGATATCTCAAAGTTACTACCTAAGTTGATAGTGTTGCTATGGAGGTGAATTATGTGTTAGCTTTAAGAGCCGTGTGGTTATGCTGCAGCTCTGTAGAGACCTGGTTAGATCGCATCTGGTGTATTTTGTTCACTCCTGGTCACCCCATTATAGGAAGGATGAGGAAGC
>NW_025189471.1:0-3246 GCF_004010195.1 Chiloscyllium plagiosum | reverse complement strand
TCTCTCCAAGTTTCCTGAAGACAAATGGAGTTTTGAAATTTCTGTCTTTTGGTCTAAATTGTGGTTGATCCTGTGTCGTGAAGAAATGCAAATATAGGGAAAAAATATTCACCCCTTTAACTGCCTGAGGGCCCTTCGGAACAGTGTCTCCTTCTCCCTGGAACAGGGTCTCTTCCCTCGGGATCTTATCGTTTGTTCAATTCACTGACGTCCGGCCGTTCACAAACAATATCAGGGATAGAACATTCCGTGGATCTCCTTGACCTGTCCATCACTTTCCCCCCTAGCAACCCCACCAACATGATGTACTGTGCCTGGGCACACCGTAACATTAATGGGGTGAGAGACGGAGGGTTCAATCACAGGAATGGGAACTAAAGGCATTGCCAGCTCAACTGAAATGGTGAGATATACCACATGCTCAATACACCTCACAGAACCAGCCCAAACACCGTAAACCCAGAGGAAGTATCAGTTCACCGTGCAGACTCATCCATTGCACTGGTCAATACAACCCAGCAATCCTTCCAGACTGGAACACTGCACAGACCAGATCAGGGCATTGATCTATAAACCCAGACCATATATCTGTCAAGCACGGTGAGCTGTGCAGACCACAGCAGTGCATAAATATATAAACCCGGACTGGATATCTGTCCAGCACCCGGAGCTGTGCAGACCACACCATTGCATTATCTATAAACCTCAACCTGACCAGCACAGCGAACTGTGCAGTGATCACCCGTGAATTAATCTGTAAACCAGGAGCAGTTACCCTCCCAGCATGTAGGACTGTGCACAACACCCCAGTGCATTGATCTGTAAACCAGGAGCAGTTATCCTCCCAGCATGTCGGACTGTATACACCACCCCAGTGCATTGCTCAGTAACACTGTGTTAGATCCCTGCACAATGTGGGGAAAATTGCAACCCATGCCGGAAGTGTCAGGATATGCAGCTCCCACCCATTTACAGTTCCATATCTCCATTGTACCATGACAAGGGGGTGCTGTGAGTGTGACCATCACTGCCAATTAGAGCTGGCGGGGGAATCAGTTTAAATCTCATCTCATGGGAGGGGTTTGGGAAATATTAGGAGAGGGGGAGACTGAGAGACAGTGTTATAGAAGGATGTGTTCCCAGGTTGCAGAATGCTGAAGTGTTGACAGTTAAATAGCATCGTGCAACATTAGCCAGTCTTCCCAGGAAAGATGGGAAAAAGGGATATTGGTGTGAGGTCAGATGAGCATTTGCACTGCATCTTTGCAACTTGAATTGGTTTCAAGAGAACCTAAGACTCATTGGTCAGATTCGAACAGTAATTTATTTTTGTTTGATTTTCCTTGAGTGTGACAGAGGGATTATCTGCACAAGGCGGAGCTAATTTCCTGGTGCGATCTTATCGAACTCCGCTCATGAACTACCCACCCCTCCCCATGGTGTCCCTCTCATTCAATACCAGCGCAATTCTCCCAACCATCATGGCTGGAGGTGCTCACCATCACCCGGGTGTCCCTGGATATTCCGACCATGGCAAGTAAGGGGCAAATGCACCATAGTTTGTCAACAGGCGCACGGAGGTCCTAGAGGATGGGTTAGTGCAGAGGGGGACCATTTTCTTCGCAGAGGGGACCACACCATCGAGAATGGCCTGAGCTCCCCACCCAGCTCAATGCAGTATCTGCGATCTGAAGAAATGTCCAGCAACACAGGACAAGCATCAATAACCTTCCCCGCTCTGTCAGGATAAGGGTCACCATATTCTCTCTGCTCCCTCATACTCACTGTATATCTGTTATAGCACCGACCACAAAACAAAGCATATGCTCCACTACTCTCACTACTGCATGCAGCACCTTTCCCTCCACCACCATATCTCACTCTCTATTCCCTCCACTTTATCCACCCCTCCCCACACCAATAACTCTGCATGGATCCAACACTGTGGACTGAATCCCTCCGCACCCCTCACCATGTCCCCCACCTACACCAGCACTAATAGCATGGCTTCCAAATCCTACCCACCCTCCCTCCCTCCCTTTCTCCAATTCCAGGAGAAACAGCCTCGAATAGGACAGAGAGGGCCAAGCCGGGAGGTGGAGGGCCCGATATCCGTTACCTCGCCTCCTCCCCCCGCCATGTGGGGAGGTCCCTGGTACGAGCGGAGCGGTTTGGGACGCCTCGTGTGGAGATTCTGAAATATCCACGTCCCACCGACGAGTAAGGAGCAATGTTCAGTGAAGGGCAATTCTCACTTTAAACCCACTGGCAGTTCCGTTTCCCCCTGTCACAACTTAGAAGCAGTGGCACTGATGCCATCTCCCTTTTGTGTCGAGCTTGTACAAATGGAATCCCAACGGTCTCGGTGGGCAGGAGGGTGGGCTCACAACAGATCGTCACCATCACCTCCCAGGAAGGGAGCATGGAGACTCCCTCCAACATCTCTCGCTGTAAACAGTTCAGATACTGAAACTTATCTGTGACAGTTACTGCTCTCCCCACTTGTCCTGATATTTTCAATACTCTGTGGTCATATACACCCAGAAAAATCTGTTCCTGCACTCCCTTTATAATAGTACAACCTACTTTATATTGTCTTTCAATGTCCTTCCTATCAAAGTGCATCACCTCACATTGCTCTGCATAGATCCCCATCTGCCCGAATGCTACACCAACGTGTAATTGTCCTGTTCGAGTTCCACACTGTCCTCCATAGACTTCACAATTCGTCCAAGATTGGTGCCATCTACAAACGTCGAGATTGTCGCAGCATCACAGTCCCCATGAAAGAACTGAAATCCTGCCACACTCAGTAGTATGAGCTAGTGAAATACTGCTATATTCCCAGGAAAAGAGTCGAATAATGACATGCTGTAAAGGGAACAACAAATCTCTTGACACACACGACACGGAGTGAATGAGATAGTCACAACCCACGTAGCAAGAGAAATCTGGATAGGCTCCACCAATCTTAATTGACAACAGGGTATTAATGTTATGAATTTGAAAGTGTGTACTGTACCTTTAAGAGAAAGTGAATGCTGTTCTGAACTGAGAGATTCCAACCACCTATGGTATGAAAGGATGGCAGACCCAGAGTGTCAAGAACAACTGAAAATATGTCACACTTGGCTGTGAAATAGATCCCTGAGTGGTTGCTCTTTAGACAACAATTCGAATTTTACCAATCAGTTTAAATTATGCCCCAGGATTCTAAAACCAAATCAAGTTTGAATTTATTGTTTT
>NW_025189470.1:0-3246 GCF_004010195.1 Chiloscyllium plagiosum | reverse complement strand
CATACAGTCACACACACATAGATATACATACATAGACACATACAGACACACACACATATACATAAACACACACACATGCACACATACAGAGATATACATACATAGACCCACACACTCACCGGATAGTTAGACACACACATGGATGCACACACACACAGATATACATACATAGACCCACAATGTCCCACATAGACACACGTGCAGATGCACACACACAGATATACATACATAGACACAGACAGTCACATACAGACACACACATAGATGCACACAGGCAGTCTGTCATACACACACATATACATACACAGACCTACACGTTCCTGGACAGACAGACACACCGACGCACATGTTAAATATATTTTGTTGCAATTGCAAGGTCTGCATTAATATTTTAAACAGGATGAATGTAATATATTTCTACGATATTAATAAAAAATAAAAACCAATGAAAAATCTGCAGAAACTGACGTTTTAATTCTTCTGTAAAATCAATTCTGGAATCCACAGCACAGATGCTCCACCTTCACTCGGAAACCATGAGGGTGTTTCTGTGTGTGAAAGGAACACATTCATTATGTGGGGTTTACAATGCAGTGTTCAGCTGTTACTTCATGTATGTTAGGACAGGTTTAATGGACTGTTTAGCTGGTTGTTAATGTTTATTAAGACAGGTTCTCAATGTGAGGGCAGGACTTTGTCTCCACAAGGACTCTGCTGTGGTCATTATTACGCATCGATGTTTCAGGCATAATCCCTTCATCAGGAATGAATTGATAAAGGGCTAATGCCCGAAACGTCGATTCTCCAGCTCCTCGGATGCTGTCTGACCTGCTGTGCTTTTCCAGCACCACACTCTCGGCTCTGATGTCCAACATCTGCAGTCCTCACTGTTACCGAATCCTTGTGGAGACAAAGTTCCGCCTTCACATTGAGGGTACCCTCTATCGTGTTGTGTGGTACTATCACAGTGATAAATGGGACAGACTTTAAACTGATCTAGAAGCTCAAGACTAGACATCCATGAGGTGCTGTGGGCCATCCATAGTGGCAGAACTGTACTCCAGCACACACTGTAACCTCATGGTCTGGCACATCCCTCACTCAACCATTACCATCGAGCCAGGGGACCGACCCTGTTTCAATGGAGAGTGCAGGAGGGCATGCCAGGAGCAGGACCAGGCATACTTGAAGATGAGGTGTAACCTGGTGAAGCTACCAAACAGGACTACTTGCATATCAAACAGCATAAACAGCAAGTGATAGACAGAACTAAGCGATCCCACAAGTAATGGGCGGCACGGTGGCACAGTGGTTAGCACTGCTGCCTCACAGCGCCAGAGACCCGGGTTCAATTCCCACCTCAGGTGACTGACTGTGTGGAGTTTGCACGTTCTCCCCGTGTCTGCGTGGGTTTCCTCCGGGTGCTCCGGTTTCCTCCCACAGTCCAAAGATGTGCAGGTCAGGTGAATTGGCCATGCTAAATTGCCCGTAGTGTTAGGTAAGGGGTAAATGTCGGGGTATGGGTGGGTTGCGCTTCGGCGGGGCGGTGTGGACTTGTTGGGCCGAAGGGCCTGTTTCCACACTGTAATGTAATCTAATCTAATCTAACATCTAAGATCTGCAATCCTGCCACACCCAGTGACAGAACTAACTGGAGGAGGAAGTTCCATCGTTAGTCCCCTCCTCAATGATGGAAGAGCCCAGCACATTGGTGCAAGAGCTAAAGCTGAAGCAGCAATATTCAGCCGGATGTACTGAGTGGATGATCCATCTCCAGTGGTCCCCAGCATCACAGATACTGGTCTTCAGCCGATTCGTTTCACTCCACGTGAAATCAAAAAACAGTTGGAGGCACAGGCTATGGGTCCTGACAATGTTCCACAATAATGCAGAAGGCTTGTTCTTCAGATGTTGCCACCCCCCCCCAGCCAAGCTCTTCCAGCGCAGTAAGAACCCTGGCATTACCCGGCAATGTGGAAAATTGCCCAGCTACGTCCTGTACACACAAAGCAGGACAGATCCAACCCGGCCAGTCACCAACTCATCCTTCCACCACTTTGCAGATGACCAAGAGAAGACCAATTGGAGGGTGGGAGGGGGGAGCGGGGAGGGGGGATTCAGCCATTCTGTTAAAGAGTTGATATACCTCAGCAGAATTATTCCATTGTGAATGTGTCTGAATTCATTCCAATCTGTGAGATCACAGCCACAGGGATTAAAACACACCATTGGTTCATATTAGTCATGTTTTGGTACGACCGACTGAAACCAAGGGGCTGCCCAGGTTGGGGGGAGGGAAGCATCTAGTCAGCGGCTCGGGGGTGGGGGAGGGTAGTTGGCTAAATTGTAGGGATGTCAGTTTAATAGTGTATTTTTATTTATTCACTCATGCGAGGTGGCACTGACTGGGCACTGTATTTATTGCCCGTCCCTAGTTGCCCCCTTGAGAAGGTGGGGGTGAGCTGCCTTCTTGAACCGCTGCAGCCCACCTGCTGTGGGTTGACCCACAATGCCTTTAGGGAGGGAATTCCAGGATTCTGATCCTGCGACAGTGAAGGAACGGTGATATATTTTCAAGTCAGGAGGGTGAGTGGTTTGGAGGGGAACTTACAGGGTGGTGGTGTTCTCATGTATCTGCTGCCCTTGTCCTTTGTAATGGAAGTGGTCATGGGTTTGGAAAGTGCTGTCTGAGGATCTTTGGTGAATTTCTGCAGGGCATCTTGTAGATAGTACACACTGCTGCTACTGAGCATCAGTCAGTTAGGCTTTAAGATCATTATAAATAGGAACAGGAGTGGGCCATTCGGCCCCTCGAGCCTGCTCTGCCAGTCAATAGGAACATGGCTGATCTGATATTCCTCACATCCACTTTCCTGCCTTTTTCACATGATCCTAGCTCCCTCTACTGATGAAGAATCTATCTCTTTCAGCCTTAGTTATGTACAGGAACCCTGTCCCTACAGCTCTCTATGGCAAGCTGTTCCACAACAATTCAGAACCCTCACAGAGGAAAACATACCCCCTCACCTCAGTCTTAAATTGGCACTGCTTTGTTCTGAGACAATGATTAAGGGAGGGAGTGATGTTTGTGGATGTGGTGCCTATCAACCGGCTGCTTTGTCCTGGATGGTGTCAAGCATCTTGAGTGTTGTTGGAGCTGCACCATCCAGGCAAGTGCTCCATCACACTCCTGACTTAGACAATAGACAATAGAAATAGATGCAGGAGTAGGCCATTCTGCCCTTC
>NW_025189469.1:0-3246 GCF_004010195.1 Chiloscyllium plagiosum | reverse complement strand
AAAATTGTGTATGCTTCAAAAGGATTTCTCATCCCAGGCCAAAACTGATAATGTTTCAGAACAAAAGGCCTTCATTCCAGGAAGGTGTGAACAAAACATTATTGATAAGCTTCTATAACATTGTTTTAGGTTAAGGGATCAAAACTGCACATAATGTGCCAGATGTGGTCTTAGCAATGCCCTCTACAGATGTAGACTCGTAAAATGTGAAGCTGGAAAACCACAACAGGTCAGGCACACCCAACGAACAGGAGACTCAATGTTTCGGGCATATTCCTGATGAAGGATTATACCCGTGACGTCAATTTTCCTGCTCCTCGGATGCTGCCTGATTATCTGTGCTTTTCAAGCCTCACACTGTTCGACTCTAATCTCCAGCATCTGCACTTCTCACTTTTACCGGTACAGATGCAGTAAAACATTCCTGATTAAACCTGGTACCCTTTGCCAGAAACACAATCATTCCACTTTCCTTTCAAATCACTTACAGCAAGTGCAGACTAACTACATATGATTCGTGTACCAGGATCATAAATATCGTCTGTATCACAGAGTTCTGCAATCTCTCTTAAATTGTTTACCATTGTTTTATACTTCCATCCAAAATAGACAACTCACATTTTGCTATATCTGGATAAGGTATGCTCACTAACCTCCCTTTGCCTATATCACATTGATGACACACGACCTCCATTTGATGACATACTGGATGACAAGCTTGGTGTTTAAGCTAATTGGGCTTTGATATATTCAGGAGAAAGTGAGGTCTGCAAATGCTGGAGATCAGAGCTGAAAATGTGTTGCTGGAAAAGCGCAGCAGGTCAGGCAGCATCCAGGGAACAGGAGAATCGACGTTTCGGGCATAAGCCCTTCTTCAGGAATGAGGAAAGTTTGTCCAGCAGGCGAAGATAAAAGGTAGGGAGGAGGGATTTGGAGGAGGAGCGTCGGAAATGCGATCGTTTGAAAGAGATCAAGGTGAGGGTGATAGGTCAGACTGGGGTGGGGGCGGAGAGGTCAGGAAGAAGATTGCAGGTTAGAAAGGCGGTGCTGTAGTCGATGGATTTGACTGAGACAAGGTGGGGGGAGGGGGAATGAGGAAACTGGTGAAATGCGTTTTCATCCCTTGTGGTTGGAGGGTTTCTAGGCGGAAGATGAGGCGCTCTTCCTCCAACCGTCGTGTTGTTGTGGTCTGGCGATGGAGGAGTCCATAAGATCTGCATATCCTTGGTGGAGTGGAAGGGGGAGTTGAAGTGTTGAGCCACAGGGTGGTTGGGTTGGTTGGTCCGGGTGTCCCAGAGGTGTTCTCTGAAACGCTCCGCAAGTAGGCGGCCTGTCTCCCCAATATAGAGGAGGCCACATCGGGTGCAGAGGATGCAATAGATGATGTGTGTGGAGGTGCAGGTGAATCTGTGGCGGATATGGAAGTTTCCTTTGGGGCCTTGGAGGGAGGTGAGGGGGAGGTGTGGGCCAAGTCTTGCACCTTCTGCAGTTGCAGGGGAAGTTGCCGGGAGTGGAGGTTGGGTTGGTGGGGGGTGTGGATCTGACGTGGGAGTCACGGAGGGAGTGGTCTTTACGGAATGCTGATAGGGGAGGGGAGGGAAATATATACTTGGTAGTGGAGTCAGTTTGGAGGTGGCGGAAATGACGGCAGATGATGCGCTGTACATGGAGATTGTTGGGTAGTAGGTGGGACACCCGGACCAACCAACCCAACCACCCTGTGGCTCAACACTTCAACTCCCCCTCCCACTCCACCAAGGATATGCAGGTCTTTGGGCTCCTCCATCGCCAGACCATAACAACACGACGGTTGGAGGAAGAGCGCCTCATCTTACGCATAGGAACCCGCCAACCACAAGGGATGAACTCGGATTTCACTCGTTTCCTCATTTCCCCTCCCCCCACCTTGTCTCAGTCAAATCCATCGAACTCAGCACCGCCCTCCTAACCTGTAATCTTCTTCCTGACCTCTCCGCCCCCACCCCAGTCTGACCTATCACCCTCACCTTGGCCTCCTTCCACCTATCGCATTTCCGACGCCCCTCCCCCAAGTCCCTCCTCCCTACCTTTTATCTTAGCCTGCTGGACAAACGTTCCTCATTCCTGAAGAAGGGCTTATGGCCGAAATGTCGATTCTCCTGTTCCCTGGATGCTGTCTGACCTGCTGTGCTTTTCCAGCAACACATTTTCAGCTCTGATCTCCAGCATCTGCAGACCTCACTTTCTCGTCCTGGAACATATATAGACCCCTGCAGTGTTCTGATAATACTCTCATATACTAGGAAAAAAAATAAAAGATTGAAAGGTTTATGGTACATCCCTCAGCAACCCTCATCCATTCCATCCAAACCCAGTAAATGTTCCCTTTTGTAGTGTTATGAAAAGTGATGCATGGAACTGGTTAACTGAGCCTATTTGTTCAATGACTGTGATTAATGCCAGTCTCGATGGATTCTAATTATCCCAGTGGAGGGTTTCCATCTTTTAATGATAAGTGGGCGCCGTTCAATGTGTTATCCCATAACATGAGCGGAGCATCACCGACAGCACTGACAGGGATCAACAGTTTCAGAGAAAGTGGAAGGAGAGATCAGAATCTGAGAACATTAAACTGGAATATTCCAACAATGGATCAGAATCTGAGAACAGTAGACTGGAATATTCCAACAATGGATCAGAATATGCGAACATTAGACTGGAATGTTTCAACAATGGATCAGAATCTGAGAATATTAGACTGGAATATTCCAACAATAGACAGGCGCTTATCCAATTATGTTTGGTATCTTTCTGCATTTGATTGGTTGTCATTATCATCGCAGATCTATTTCGCTCTTCTCATTATTCAATATATTTATTATCCTTTCCTGGCTATCGTTGGTGTTCCTGGTAAGCGTCACTGCCCAGAGTTTGTTTTCTATAAACCAGTTATGACTGTATTACTGTTCTTTCATATAGTCTATACTTCTTGCCACTATTATTGTTTATGTTGAAACTCTGAATCCAGATATTCACTCTACAGATCACTACTAACTACATCAATGAAGGTGTTCAATTACTGTCTCCCTCTCTGCTCCGGCAGTGTTATTCACGGGTCTCTATGTTGACCTACACAGTTTCAGCAAAGAACCACAATGTATTGTATCATTGTCTTTGTTATTTAAATATTAAGAGCATGGAGGTCACCTTCTACGGTTCTGGTTACAAATTCCACTTCCTTCCACTGTTTCCATCCCATCCCTGGCC
>NW_025189468.1:0-3246 GCF_004010195.1 Chiloscyllium plagiosum | reverse complement strand
GATGGTAAAAATAGTTATGCATTTATTGGTCTGTGTATCTATCTAAATTGTATTTCAAATTGCAGTTAATGGTGACATTTTTGATTGTATCCTTGAAATAGGAACTGAGTATTTCAGTACCATTTGTGTAAGCATCACAGGTAACCTCTTAAATCTGAGATTAAACTAAAACAGGTTGTATTATCTTTATATTTAATGAACTTTGCAAAACCTGTTTCAACTATAGCACAATATGTGACACACCCTGTTCCTACAGAAAGCACAAGACCTTGGCCCTGATCAAAGATGGTCGAGTCATTGGAGGAATATGCTTTAGAATGTTTCCCACTCAAGGATTCACAGAAATTGTATTTTGTGCTGTCACCTCCAACGAGCAGGTGAAGGTGAGGAATAATTTCCTGGAACAATTCCTTTCAGGGGGTCCTTGTATACCACAGGAACAGGAATCAGCTGTTCGCCCCACCATTCATTACATCTCTATAAGGGAGCTGAGTTAACCTGTGATCCATGGCAGTTGAACTTTATGTAGGTTTGCTCGCTGAGCTGGAAGGTTCATTTCCAGACGTTTCATTACCCTACTGAAGATGTTACCTCGTGGGCCTTGGGTGAAGCACTGCTGATAATTCCTGCTTTCTATTTGTGTTTGGGTTTCTTTGGGTTGGTGATGTCATTTTCTGTGGTGAAGTCACTTCCTGTTCTTTTTCTCAGGGGGTGGTAGATGGGGTCTAACTCGATGTGTTTGTTGATAGAGTTCCGGTTGGAATGCCACGCTTCTAGGAATTCTCGTACGTGTCTTTGTTTGGCTTGTCCTAGGATGGATGTGTTGTCCCAGTCGAAGTGGTGTCCTTCCTTATCTGTATGTAAAGATACTAGTGAGAGAGGATCATGTCGTTTTGTGGCTAGTTGGTGCTCATGTATCCTGGTAGCTCGTTTTCTGCCTGTTTGTCCAATGTAATGTTGGTTACAGTCCTTAGACGGTATTTTGTAAATGATATTAGTTATGCTTGAAAGACCCTATTCAGACTACAAGCTGAAGATGTTACCTAGTAGGCTGACGAAATGAACCTTCCAGCTCAGCGAGCAAACCTATATCCAGAACCTCAACCTCAGCTACAAATCTTCTCAAAACTTGCTAAAATTGAACTTCATGTCTGTTTTTTCATCTTTGCCTGACCTGTTTGTTTCAAATGAGAAAGCTTGTAAACAATACATAGTACATAGCGTATTTCACACAGTAGTAATAAATGCCATGTCAATGAACTGAAATTATCTAGACAATAAAAGAAAACTACAATCAACTGTCAGTATCGAAAATAAGTTGCAGTTCCAATATAGAGATGTTATGCATTTTAATACATCATGCATTTTAATAGCTTGTACATTGATTATCTCCCCTCTAAGGAAATATGCACTGCAAGGTTTGACAGACCATTCTCACAACTATATGGTTTTAGTTTGCCAGTATTAAAAGGGCAGATTGTACACGTTATTTCTTAGAAGTAGTGGCGGAAAGCAGCAGTAACCTTTTCTCAGCTTTCAAACAAATGCTCACAATGTTGGAAGGTCTGTGTAAGAAATGTTGATGCCATTTTACTAACAATATTGATTCAAACATGATCATTGAATAAAAAACAAAACTTTGAGAGATATGTAAAAGCTTATACAATGAAGCTGGTGAATTCAGTGCTGCCAAGTGTTGTCTGCAATTAGTAAAAGTTTTAAAAAAACATCTCTGATCAAATTGTGGCTCTGAAAATATAAAACCACATGCATTTCACACTCCTGTTTTCTCCTGTCTCATGAAATAACGCTGTACACAATTTGACAAGACATGTTTGTCAAGAAAATGAGAAATATGAGCAGAAGTAGGTCATTGAACAGACTCAATGACTGAGCCCCCACAGAACTCGAGACAGAGCATTCTAAAAATTCAGTCTTTGAAGAAATTCCACATCATCTCAGTCCTAAATGTCCTACCCCTTCTGTTAAGATTGTGTTCCCTGGTTCTAGAACTCTTCCCACCCCCACCCCAACAAAAACAGACACTTTCCTGTATCTACCCGGTAAAAACTTCTCAACCCTGGTGAATACGACCCATTGTATTCATTCTTTCCATGCAGGATAATCGCTCCATCTCCAGATTTAGTTTGATCCTTCAGTTCTACTACCTCAATGGCAAGCAACTGGATAGGAGCCATTCAGCCCCTTGAGCCTTCTCTGCCATTTAATATGATCTGACTGTAACTGCAAATCCGCTTATCCCTACTAGCTTTTTACCCCCTTGATTACCAAGATTCTATCCAACTCTGTCTTTAAAAGCCATGTTGTGGAAGTGCTGGTATTAGACTGAGGTAGCAGTCTTCTGATGAAGGAGCAACGCTTCAAAAGCTCGGGATTTAAAATAAACCTGTTGGACTATAATCTAGTGTTGTGACTTTTGACTTCTTTAAAAGGAATTAAGAAGAGAAATGGTATGTTGGCCTTGAAAATATCTCCCTACAATTCTGAGACTTGGTGCAACCCAACTGGAATAGTGTGTTTAGTTTTCCTGACTTTTTTTGTATTCAATTTTCCCCCTCAATAACTGACAGTGTTCTATTGGCTTTCCTAATTGCTTGTTGTACCTGTATACGAGCCTTTCGCAATTCATGCGTTAGGGCACATTCTATCTGCATTCTTTTACCATTTAGATATTGTGCTTTTTATCCACATGGTAGCTACATTTTTGTCCATTCATTTAACCTATCTATCTATCTTTTAGCCACCTTAAGTGTTCGTTAAGCTTGCTTTTCTGCCTATCTTTCCTCCGGTAAGGAGACCAGACTGAACACGCTATTCTGCATATGGTCATAGAATCATAGAGTCAGAGATGTACAGCATGGAAACAGACCTTTCGGTCCAACCCGTCCACGCCGACCAGACATCCCAACCCAATTTAGTCCCACCTGCCAGCACCCGGCCCATATCCCTCCAAACCCTTCCTATTCATATACCATACAAATGCCTCTTAAATGTTGCAATTGTACCAGCCTCCACCACATCCTCTGGCAGCTCATTCCATACACGTACCACCCTCTGCGTGAAAAAGTTTCCCCTTGGGTCCCTTTTTTATATCTTTCCACTCTCACCCTAAACCTATGCCCTCTAGTTCTGGACTCCCCGACCCCAGGGAAAAGACTTTGCCTATTCATCCTATCTATGCCCCTCATAATTTTTAAAATCTCTATAAGGTAACCCCTCAGCCTC
>NW_025189467.1:0-3246 GCF_004010195.1 Chiloscyllium plagiosum | reverse complement strand
TCACATGAAACAGTCTGGGATGTGTGTCACTCAATCTGCATCACAGTGAAACAGTCTAGGATGAATATCCCACAGCCTGCATCACATGAAACAGTGTGGGATGAGTATCCCACAGTCAGCATCACAGTGAATCAGTCTGGGATGCGTTTCCCACAGTCAGCATCACAATAAAACAGTCTTGGATGAGTGTCCCACAGTCAGCATCACAGTAAAACATATTGGGTTGAGTGTCCCACAGTCAGCATCACAGTGAAACAGTCTGGGATGCGTGTCCGTCAGTATGCATCATAGTGAAACAGTCTGGGATGAGTGTCCCACAGTCCGCAACACAGTGAAACAGTATAAGGTGAGTATCCCTCAGTCTGCATCACACTATAACAGTCTGGAATGAGTATCCCTCAGTCAGCATCATATGAAAAGTCTGGAATGCGTGTCCCTCAGTCTGCATCATAGTGAAACATTCTGGGATGAGTATCCCACAGTCAGCATCACAATGAAACAGTCTAAGGTGAGTGTCCCACAGTCAGCTTCACAGTGAAACAGTCTGGGGTGATTGTCCCTCTGTCAGCACCACAGTGAAACAGTCTGGGATGAGAGTCCCAGTGTCAGCATCATAGTGAAACAGTCTAAGGTGAGTGTCAGCATCACAATGAAACAGTCTAAGGTGAGTGTCCCATAGTCAGCATCACTATGAAACAGTCTGAGTGCATGTCCCTCAATCTGCATCAGTGAATCAGTCTGGGATGAGTGTCCAACAGTCAGCATCACAGTGAAACAGTCTGGGATGTGTGTCCCACTGTCAGCACCACAGTGAAACAGTCTGGCATGAGTGTGCCTCAGTCAGCATCACAGTGCAACAGTCTGGGATGTCTGTCCCTCAGTCAGCAACACAGTTAACAGTCTGGGATGAGTTTCCCACAGTCAGCATCATACTGAAACAGTCCGAGATGAGTATCCCACAGTCAGTATCACAGTGCAACAGTCTGGGATGAGTATCCCACAGTCAGCATCACAATAAAACCGTCTTGGATGAGTGTCCCACAGTCAGCATCACATTAAAACATAATGGGATGAGTGTCCCACAGTCAGCATCACAGTGAAACAGTCTGGGATGAGTGTCCCACAGACAGCATCACAGTAAAACATATTGGGATCAGTGTCCCACAGTCGGCATCACATAAAACAGTCTGGAATGAGTGTCCCACAGTCAGCATCTCATGAAACAGTCTGGGATGTGTGTCCCATAATCTGCATCATAGTGAAACAGTCTGGGATCAGTGTTCCTCAGTCAGCATCACAGTGAAACAGTCTGGGATGAGTGTCCCACAGTCAGCATCACAATAAAACATATTGGGTTGAGTGTCCCATAGTCAGCATCACTATGAAACAGTCTGAGTGCATGTCCCTCAATCTGCATCAGTGAATCAGTCTGGAATGAGTGTCCCACAGTCAGCATCACAGTGAAACAGTCTGGGATGTGTGTCCCACTGTCAGCACCACAGTGAAACAGTCTGGCATGAGTGTGCCTCAGTCAGCATCACAGTGCAACAGTCTGGGATGTCTGTCCCTCAGTCAGCAACACAGTTAACAGTCTGGGATGAGTATCGCACAGTCAGCATCACAGTGAAACAGTCTGGCGTGAGTGTCCCACAGTCAGCATCACAGTGAAACAGTCTGAGTGAGTGTCCCACAGTCAGCATCAGAGTGCAACAGTCTGCGATGAGCGTCGCACAGTAAGCATCACAATGAAACAGTCTAATGTGAGTGTCCCTCAGTCACCATCACAGTGCAACATCTGGAATGAGTATCCCTCAGTCTGCAACATATGAAAAGTCTGGGATGTGTGTCACTCAGTCTGCATCACAGTGAAACAGTCTGGCATGTGTGTGCCTCAGTCAGCATCACAGTGAAACAGTCTGGGATGAGTATCCCACAGTCAGCATCACAATGAAACAGTCTGGGGTGAGTGTCCTTCAGTCAGCATCACAGTGAAACAGTCTGGGGTGAGTGTCCCACTGTTAGCATCACAGTGAAACAGTCTAAGAGGAGTGTCCCCCGGTCAGCATCAGAGTGCAACAGCCTGGAATGAGTGTCCCACAGTCAGCATCTCATGAAACAGTCTGGGATGTGTGTCCCTCAATCTGCATCATAGTGAAACAGTCTTGGAGCAGTGTCCCACTGTCAGCATCACAGTGACGCAGTCTGGGATGTGTGTCACTCAGTCAGCATCACAGTGCAACAGTCTGGGATGAGTGTCCCACAGTCAGCATCATAGTGAAAGAGTCTGGGATGAGTATCCCATAGTTAACATCAGAGTGAATCAGTCTGGGATGAGTTTCCACAGTCAGTATCATAGTGAAACAGTCCGAGATGAGTATCCCACCGTCAGTATCACAGTGCAACAGTCTGGGATAAGTATCTCACAGTCAGCATCACAATGGAACAGTCTAAGGAGAGTGTCCCACAGCCAACATCACAGTGAAACAGTCTGGGATGCGTGTCCCTCAGTATGCATCATAGTGAAACAGTCTAGGATGAGTGTCCCACAGTCTGCAACACAGTGAAACAGTCTAAGGTGAATATCCCTCAGTTAGCATCACACTGTAACAGTCTGGAATGAGAATCCCTCAGTCTGCATCACAGTGAAACAATCTGGGATGAGTGTCCCACAGACAGCATCACAGTAAAACATATTGGGATCAGTGTCCCACAGTTAGCATCACAGTGAAACAGTCTAAGGTGAGCGTCCCACAGGCTTCATCACAGTGAAACAGTCTGGAATGAGAGTCCCACTGTCAGCATCACAGTAAAACAGTCTGGAATGAGTGTCCCACAGCCAGCATATCATGAAACAGTCTGGGATGTGTGTCCCTCAATCTGCATCATAGTGAAACAGTCTGGGATCAGTGTCCCTCAGTCAGCATCACAGTGAAACATTCTGGAATGATTTTCCAACAGCCATCATCACATGAAACAGTCTGGGGTGATCATCCCTCAGTCAGCATCACAGTGAAACAGTCTGGGATGTGTGTCCCTCAGTCAGCATCACAGTGAAACAGTTTGGGGTGTGTGTCCCTCAGTCAGCATCACAGTGAAACAGTCTGGAATGACTGTCTCACAGTCAGCATCATAGTGAAAGAGTCTGGGATGAGTGTCCCTCAGTCAGCGTCACAGTGAAACAGTCTGGAATGACTGTCCCTCAGTCAGCATCACAGTGAAACAGGAGAAAGTGAGGACTGCAGATGC
>NW_025189466.1:0-3245 GCF_004010195.1 Chiloscyllium plagiosum | reverse complement strand
GTTACACCAGAAATCTCAAATTGCACACCTCCTAATGCTGCCTTTCTTGCTGTGTTCCTCCAGCCTCCTGCCTGTCTAATTTGGATTCCAGCATCTGCATTCAGTGTGGGATGAAGTTGAGACCACACCCATGCATTGATTGTTAAATCCGGATTAGATATCTGTCCAGCGCCAGGAGTTGTGCAGTGATCACAAATTTGTAACCAGGAGCAGTTACCCTCCCAGCATGTCGGACTGTGTGCACCACCCCAGTGCATTGATCTGTAACCCAGGAGCAGTTACCCTCCCAGCATGTCGGACTGTGTACACCACCCCAGTGCATTGATCTGTAACCCAGGAGCAGTTACCCTCCCAGCATGTCGGACTGTGTGCACCACCCCAGTGCATTGATATGTAACCCAGGAGCAGTTACCCTCCCAGCATGTAGGGCTGTGTCCCCCGCCCCAGTGCATTTCTCAATAACACTATGTTAGATCACTGCCCAGTGTGGGGAAACTTTCAGCCCATGCTCACAGTGACAGGATGTGCAGCTCCCATCCATTTAACAGATCCATATCTCCATTGTGCCATGACTGTGGGTGTGAATCTCACTGCTAGAGAGAGAGAGAGAGAGATGGCGGGGGAATCAATTTAAATAATAACAAATGGGAGTGGTATGGGAAATAGACAGAGAGGGGGAGACTGAGAGACAGTGTTATGGAATGCTGAAATGAAAACATTTTGACAGAATCCTGTGACATGAGCCAGTGTTTCCAGGAATGATGGGTGAACAGGATATCAGTCGGAGTTCAGATGATGAAGTGTATTGGTTGGGTATTTGTTCTGCAGCTTTGTATCTGGGAGTAGAGTCAGCAGAGTCCTTGAGTCATTGAGTTGAATCTAACAATAAGTTGTCTCAGTGACATTTTCATTGAGTGTGACAGTGGGATTGTCTGCACGAGGCTGAACTACTTTCCTGGTGCTATCTTATCGAACTCACCTCATTAACTAACCACCCCACTCCATGGTGCCCCTCTCATTCAATAGCAGCCCGATTCTCCCACCCATCATGGCTGGAGGTACTCACCATTGCCCGGATGTCCCTGGATATTCCGTGATTCCTGGCATTGGTGCCATCTTTAAAAGGCCAATGGGCACACGGTTGAGCTTTCTCAGTTCTGCGCTGCCCTGCACAGTTTACCCCAAGCATGGCAGATAAGGGACAATTACACCACGGTTTGTTGACAGCAGCAAGGAGGTCCTGGTGAATGGGCTATTACAGAGGGGGCCATTCTCTTCCCAGTGGACTGACTCCCTCCGGACACCTCACCATGAACCTTTCCCCCACCTACACCAGCACGAACAGCAAGGCCACCCACTCCCACCCTCCCGCCCTCCCCTTCTCCCATTCCAGGAGAAACAGCCTGGAATAGGACAGAAAGGGCCTATCTGGGTGGTGGAGTGCCCGATATCCGTTCCCTCACCCCCCTCCCCCTGCCATGTGGGTAGGACCCTGGTATGAGCCGGAGAGGACCAGGACGCTTCATGTGGAGATTCTGAAACATCCACATCCCACCGACCGAGTAATGAGCAATTTTCAGTGAAGGACAATTCTCACTTTAAGCCCACTGGCAGCTCCGTTTCCCCCGGCACAACTTAGAAGCCGTGCCCCTGATGCCACCTTCCTTTTGAGCCGAGATGGTACAAATGGAATCCTCATGGTCTTGGTGGGCAGAAGGCTGGGCTCACATCACATCGTCTCCATCACATCTCAGGAAGGGAGTACGAAGGCTCCCTCCTACACCTCCTCCTGTAAACAGTTCAGATACTGAAACTAATCTGTGATAGTAACTGCTCTCCCCACTTGTCCTGACATCTTCAATAATCAGTGCTCATGTACATCCAACGCCCTCTGCTCCTGTACCCCCATTATAACGGTGCACCCTGTTTTAAACTGTCTTTTATTGTCTTTCCTACCAAAATGCATCACCTCACACAGCTCTGCACTGATCCCCATCTGCCATACACCTGAACAATACACCGACGTCTCACTGTCCTGTTACAGTTCCAGACTCTCCTCCATCGACTTCAGAGTTCTTCCAGGTTCGGTGCCATCAACAAACACTGAGATTGTTATATCGTCACATTCCCCACGAAACAACTGAAATCGTGCCCCACACTCACGACTGTGAACAAGTGAAATACTGATATATTCCCACGCATGGAGTTGAATAATGACATGCTGTCAATGGAGCAACACAAATCCTGACACATACGTGCACTCAACATCCTACAGTTGAGGCAAATATTTTGTTCCGGTTTCACAATAAAAAGTGTTTTGTGTAGTTCAGTAATGGTAACCTGATTATAATCAATCCACACCGAGCTGAAAGCTGGCACTTGAAATATGACCCAAAATCTGGGTATGTTAGTGTAGTGAGTCGTGTCCCAGAGTTCTGAATTTGGGTCCAATTCCTGAACTTGTGTGGTAGTGTTCCTAGCTCTGGACTTGAAGGTCTGGATTCAAGTCCAGCCTGTTGCAGAGGTATGTCACAGCATGTCAGAACAGGCTGAAGAACAAACACACAGGAGAATAATGTTACAGCGTTATGGGTATTGCCAAGTGGTGCTGGTGTCCCCAACTCCGGACACAAAAGTCTAGGTGTAAATCCCACCGAAGTGTCTCATAATACATCTGAACAAACTGATTAAAACGGATTTAGAAAACACAGCCATTCGTGTTGATTGGAGTCGCATTCCGTAGCAGGACAAGTTTATAAAGTCAGAATGGTCATGGATAGGGTGAGCAGTCAAGGCTTTTCTCTAGGCCAGGAGCGTTCAAATCTAGAGGGCGTTGGTTGAAAGAAAGAGGGTAAAGGTTTTGATAAGACCTAAAGGGCACCATTTCATGCAGAAGGTGGTGTGCATATGGAATTAGCTGCCAAAGGAAGTGGTGGAGGCTGTTACAACTACTACATGTAAAAGGCATCTGGATGCTGACAGATCTGCCGAGCTTTTCCAGCAATTTCTGTACTTGTTAAAAATGCATTCATTTAAACACATATTTTGAATACATTGAGCGTTTTATTTTTTAATGACGCAGGGACATATAAATATATCTTCAAATTGACCGAGACGCAGTAGAAATGATGCACCTACATAGAACAGTGAATGTGAAGGAGACATAGTCTGGACAATGTACAAGGGGACCTCACATAATCCAGTTTGGGAGAAGATTACATTATTGTGTGATTCAACTCAGAGAG
>NW_025189465.1:0-3245 GCF_004010195.1 Chiloscyllium plagiosum | reverse complement strand
AAACTTGTTCAAAGTATACTTGAGGAAACAAAACTGTTTTTAGGAGAATGTAACCACATTTGGGACACCTCCCCCCCAACCTTAAAAAATGAACCATCAATGCCAAAAGGTGGCTTCATATTTAAAATCCTTCCAAAATCCAGTTAGTTGTCAAAACACCCGAATCTTAAAGTCTCTTGCTCCACCGTTGAATACTTCTCTTGATGATAGTTCAGCTTCTTGGAAAATTGTTCGTTTTCTATCCCCTCATCATCCTCCTGCAGGACAACCACAACAACATCCACATCACTGGCATCGACAGTCACATTGACAGGCTTCCTGCAATCCAGTATGGCTAATACGGTGGCAATGGTTAACATGGTTTGTAGTCTGTCAAACGTCTTTTGGTATTCCCTGACTGCTGAAACGTCTTGCCTTTTTTTAACTCTTCTAAAATTTGGCACAAGTTTTCAGTAAACTTCGCTCGATTCCAAGGAACTAGAGTGTAGCTTATTTCATTGACCGTGTGGGAAATTCCCCAATTACATTCGTCATCGCATCCCGTGAGGCCATTTGTCCATGTTCAATATAATGGCCCAGGAAAGGGCATTGGGCATTGGCAAATTCAGTCTTAGCTAGATTTACCATCAAGCGTGCCTTCAGAAGTCTGTCGAACAATTCTGAGAAATGCTGTAAATGTTCTTTCTGTGACTGACTAAAAGTCACCACGTCATCAATATACACCACACAATTAGATAATCCGAAAACGACCTTTTTTATCAATCACTGAGATGTGGCTGGAAAGTTTTTCATACCGAATGGCATACCTTTGAAGAGAAATCGTCCATTTGGCGTTATGAAAGCCGAAATCCCCTTAGCATTTTCTAACAGAACTACTTGCCAGTAGCATTTTCAAAAGTTCATCTTAGAAATGTAAGTTGCTTGGCCCACGTTTTCGTCGCAGTCCTCCAACTGTAGAATTAGATACGCATCAGTCTTTGCAACGGCGTTGCATTTTCGGTAGTCCATACATACCCGTTGGTTTCCATCTGGCTTTGGAACCATGACTATGGGTGAACTCCAGTTACTGTAACTGATTTCGATTATGTCATCTTTCAGCATGTCCTGTATCTCCTTCAGAACCTATGCCAACTTTTGAGGGTTCAGCCCATAAGAATTTTGCTTAATAGGAAAAGCATCACCTTTAAATCATGCATAATTGGATCAGCACTTCTGCATATCTCCCCATTTGATAGCAACAATTCTTTCAGTTCATTTCGATTTTCTTGTGGAAAGTAACTTAACAATTTGTCCAAATTTCGCCAACTTCGTCATTGCGAATTTGATTAAATGAATGTCCAAATCGGAATCGTCTAGACTTGGTTCTTCTTTCCTTCCCTGTCAAAATAACTTTGAGAATATACACAACGCACTGTGTGGGGTTTTTCCCGTCTGGAGGCCTTATCAAGTTGTTCACCTCAATAGATTTCTTCTCGACGTCATAAGGTCCACTCAACCTTGATTTTTAAGGCTGGAAATAGCACCAATACCTTATCCCCAACTGTAAGTTTGCGCATTTATGATTTCGTACCCGTTCCTGTTTCATTGAATGCTCTGATAATTTAAAATGTTGTCCAGCCAACTCTCCAGCTTTATTTCATCGTTCTCTAAAACTTGACATAAAGCCAAAATGGATGGTCTCTGAATTCTGACTCATAAGTTTCTCTTCAATCAATTTTGACTGCTCTCTTACAAAAAAATAATTCAAATGACTGAATTTGGTCGATACATTACATGCATCTCTCATCGGAAAAAAATACATAATGAAGCTGCCTTATCCCATTATTCTGGATAATCCTGACCAATAGCGCGGAACATGATCTTTCCTGATTGATGCCATCTGTCCAGCGCTCCCTGCGATTCTAGATGGTACACAGTAGATTTGAACTGCTTTATTCCCAATTTATCGATGACATTCTTGGATATTTTGGATGCGACGTTTGATACTTGATAGAAATGGATCTCCTTTGTTGACAGTATATCGTAAAAAATAAGTAATTCTACTGCAGCACTTTTAGCTGCGATGTTACGTCATGGGAATGCCTCTGGAAATCTAGTCGACATATCCATTATTGTTAATAAATACTTATTCCCACTTTCTGGTTGATGTAGTGGGCCTACACAATCTATCAAATCTCTTCTGATAGGTTTCTCAAATGCTGAATAGGTATTAAATATGCAGATTTATTAGTGCTTGTGGTTTTCTGATTAGCTAATATATGTGAAATGTCTGGGAAAGTTCTACGACATCCTTGTGTCGTCCAGACCAATACAAAATATCTTTGTATTTTAGCAAGTGCTTTCTTCACCCCTAAGTTAACTCCAAGTCGTAATTGATGCACCACTCGCACCACCGCCTTCTGTACCCTAATGGCAAAAAAACTTGATGAATCTCTGCTCATTTCTCATGTGATGTTTTCCATTTCCTCATGAAGGCATCAGTTGTTAAGTAACAATACACAGAGATGCTTTCACTTTTCCAGTCTGCAGATGTTTTCTGTGACAACTGTTACAACATCTCATCTTTCTGCTGTAACTAAATTAGCCTAGCAGAGTCAAAGTTACTGCATGCTTCCTTATTTGCACCCGTTCTGTCCCTCTTCGCTGATCAAAAACCTTTTGGATATAGCTATTTCAGCTTCTTTATCTTAGACCTATCCCTGATATCGTCTGTTTCTGCTTGTGCTTCTGTGATCTTGTGACCACACAATCAGGGAAACATTCTGGATAAACATACTTCATGTGTTCAGTTGGCTGCTTCTCCGCTGGCTTTTCAATCACGTCTACCGCTGAATCACCTATATTATTAGCAAGTACAAATTATATTCGTGGAGCTGAGAGTTTGTCCAGTCAGCCTACCACAAATTCTCCACTCTTCTCTGGAATCGCTAGCCTCACTTCACCTAAATGACCGCTTCTTGTCTCACCATGAATTCCTGTTACCAGTACCTTTTCTGGCAATTGTCCCTCTGGAGTACATATTTCCTCATCTTTCAGCATTACAGACTGAGATAATCCTGTGTCTCTTAATATTGTAATCCATTTCTCTGCTACTTCTGGCCTATTGGAATAAACTTTCCCCTTTCATGTATACTATTCAGCAAATCCTACACTTTCTCCCTGACCAACCTCTGATCATCTCGTAGACCCGAAGAAAGTTGTTTAACTTCCATTGTGTTTTTGATAATTGTCCAAGAAAACTTCAA
>NW_025189464.1:1424-3245 GCF_004010195.1 Chiloscyllium plagiosum | reverse complement strand
CTTGGCCCATCCCCTTCTAGTCCTTTCCTATCCTTGTATTTGTCCAAATGCGTTTTAAATGTTGTTAATGTACCTGCCTCAACCACTTCCACTGGCAGCTCATTCCATATGTCTCTAAAGAAAAAAGTCCTCGCTTGTCCAATCTTTCCCTATAACTCAGACCATTGAGTCCTGGTAACATCCTTATATAATCTCTTGTGCACTCTTTCCAGTTTAATGACATCCTTCCTAAAGCAAGGTGACCAAAACTGAACACAATACTCTGCGTGTGGCCGCATCAATGTCCTGTATAACTGCAACATAACTTCCCAACGTCTATATTCAATGCCCTGACTGATGAAGGCCAGTGTGCCAAAAGCTGCCTTCATTGCCCTGTCTACCGGTGACTTCACTTTCAGAGACCCGTGCACCTCTGTTCCACTACACTCCTTAAGGCCCTACCATTCACCATGAAACTCCTGCCTTGATTTGACTTTACAAAACGCAAGGTTGAGGAGATCATGTGTCTGATCCTTCACTCCATCATGTCACCCTTTTCCTCGAGAGAAGACTCTTCTGATGGATAGAGCTGCCCTTGCTCTGTACCGCCACCCTCTGCTGGAAGATCACAGGAAAGCAATGTCAGGGTGTCATCGAATCCCTACAGCGTCAGAGCAGGCCATTCAGCCCATCATGTCCACACTGACTCTTGAAAATAAATCATCCCACCCCATTCTGCCCCTATAACCTTGCATTTCCCATAGCCAATCCACCTAATCTGCACATCTTTGGACTGTGGAAGGAAATTCCACACAAACACGGGGAGAATGTCCACACAGGCAGGCACTCGAGGGTGGAATCAAACCTGGGTCCCATGCGCTGAGGGGGAGCAGTGCTAACCACTGAGGCACCCTGATATCCTCACATTAGATAGTGTCCTGCAGCTGGTAAAATGGGGCCGAGGAAGCTGGTGTTTATTCTGGGTCCAGGTTACCAGCCTCTTGGCAGGGGCACAACTCCACATGGAGGGGAGGCTGAGGGGGTGATTGTCTGCCCCTCACCAGCCTCTGTTAAAGAACCTCACAGTTGACAAGGGACCATAGTCAGTGATCATTAAATCTTGACAGGGGACTTGTACCTGGGGCTTAGGATTCCAAAGCAGTCACACCTTCCCAGAACCACCTCGCTGATGTTTTTTGCAGCGTGGGATCAGGAATAAAGAGCCTGCAGACAGCTACTGGCTCCGAACCAGAAAGCCTTAAGACCACAGACTGAAACAAACCATCAGGGCTGGCTCATAATGGAATGAATGAGGGAGGGCGACAGAGAGGGAGTGAGTGAGGGAGTGGGGGAGGGAGTGAGGGGGGCAGTAAAGGAGTGAGGAAGGGATGGAGTGAAGGAGGGAGGGAGTGAGTGAAGGAGGGAGGGAGTGAGTGAGGGATGGAGCGAGGCAGTGCAGTTGGGAGGGAAATGCTGACAATGCACGAGAAACCCTGACTACACAACAGAAACGCAAACCACATGCAAAAAACACTGACCACACGCCAGACACGCTGACTACACACCAGACACACTGACTACATGCCAGACACACTGACTACACACCACACACACTGACCACACACCAGACACACTGACTACACACCAGAAACACTGACTACATGCCAGACACACTGACTACACACCACACACACTGACCACACACCAGACACACTGACTACACACCAGAAACACTGACTACATGCCAGACACACTGACTACACACCACACACACTGACCACACACCAGACACACTGACTACACACCAGAAACACTGACTACATGCCAGACACACTGACTACA
>NW_025189464.1:0-1357 GCF_004010195.1 Chiloscyllium plagiosum | reverse complement strand
AGAAACACTGACCACACACCAGAAACATTGATCACACACCAGAAACATTGATCACACAAACCAAAAACACTGACCACACATTAGAAACACTGACCACACACCTGAAACACTGACTACACACCAGAAACATTGATCACACATCAGAAACACTGATCACACACCAGAAACACTGACCACACGCCAGAAACACAGACTACATGCTAGAAACATGGACCACACCAGTAACATTGATCACACATCAGAAACACTGATCACACACCAGAAACACTGACTACACACCAGAAACACAGACTACATGCTAGAAACACTGACTACACACCAGAAACACAGACCACACACAAGAAACACTGACAGCATGCCAGAAACACTGACCACACACCAGAAACACTGGCTACACATCAGAAACACTGACTACATGCTAGAAACACTGACTATGTGCCAGAAACACTGACTACAGGCTAGAAACACTGGCTACGTGCTAGAAACACTGACTACAGGCTACGAACACTGACTACACACCAAAAACACAGACCACACACCAGAAACACTGACCAGATGGCAGAAACACTGACCACACACCAGAAACCCTGACCACACGCCAGAAACACTTACTACATACCAGAAACACTGACCACACACCAGAAACACTGACCACACACCAGAGACACTGACCTCACGCCGGAAACACTGACTACATGCTAGAAACACTGACCACACACCAGAAACACAGACTACACATCAGAAACACTGATCACACACCAGAAACACTGACCACACGCCAGAAACACAGACTACACTCCAGAAACACTGACCACATGACGGAAACACTGACTCCACATCGGAAACACTGACCACATGCCGGAAACACTGACTATATGCTGGAAACACTGACTACACACCAGAAACTCTGACCACACACCAGAAACACTGACTACACGCCAGAAACACTGACTACACGCCAGAAACACTTACTACACGCTAGAAACACGGCCCACACACCAGAAACACTGACTACGCACCAGAAACACTGACTACATACACCAGAAACACTGACTACACACCAGAAACACTGACTACACACAACAGAAACACTGACTACAGGCTACAAACAATGGCTAGACACCAGAAACACTGACTACATGCTAGAAACACTGACTACATGCCAGAAACACTGACTACAGGCTACAAACACTGACTACACACCAGAAACACAGACCACACACCAGAAACACTGACAGCACGCCAGAAACACTGACCACACACCAGAAACACTGGCTACATATCAGAAACACTGACTACATGCTAGAAACACTGACTACGTGCCAGAAACACTGACTACGTGCCAGAAACACTGACT
>NW_025189463.1:1810-3245 GCF_004010195.1 Chiloscyllium plagiosum | reverse complement strand
AGTGCGGAGCGTTTTTAAACAACAGCTACTGTGTGTCCTTGATAAGTTTATACATGTCAGGAAAGGAGAAAGTGGTCGAGTGAGGATGTTGTGGTTTACTGAAGAAGTTGAATCTCTTGTCAAGAGGAAGAAGGAGGCTTATGTAAAGATGAAACGTGAAGGCTCAGTTCGGATGCTTGAGAGTTACAAGTTAGTCTGGAATGACTTAAAAAAAAGCTACGAATAGCCAGGAGAGAGCATGAGAAGTCTTTGTCAAGTAGAATCGAGGGAAACCCTCAAGCTTTCTATCAGTATGTCATGAATAAAAGACTGACCAAATGAAGATTAATGGCAACTAAGGACAGTAGTGTTAAGTTACGTGTGGTGTCTGAGGAGATAGGACAGACTGTAAATTAATATTTGAATCAGTATTCACAATGGAAAAAGAAAATGCTGTCAAGGCCAATACTGAGATACAAGCTATTAGACTAGACAGAATTGAAGTTCGTAACGTGGAGATGTTAGCAGTTCTGGAGAGTGTGAAAACAGATATGTCCCCTGGGCCAGATGGGATTTACCATAGGATTTTATGAGAAGCTAGAGAGGAGGTTATGCAACCATTTGTTCGGATTTTGACATCGCCATTGTCTACAGGAATAGGGCCAGAAGATTGGAGGACAGCAAACATTGTCCCCTTGCTAAAGAAATGGAGAAGAGACAACCCTGGTAATTATATACCTGTCTTACTTCGGTTGTGTGTAAAGTGTTGGAAAGGATTAGAAGAGATAGGATTTGCTATCATCTAGAAAGGAATCATTTGATTAGAAAGAGTCAACAAGGTTTTGTGAAGGGAATGTCATGCATCACAAATCTTACCGAGGTCATTGAGAAGGTGACCAAACAGGTGGATGAGGGTAAAGTGAGGTCTATGAATTTCAGTGAAGCGTTTGATAAGGTCCCCCATGGTAGGCTATTGAAGAAAATATGGAGAGTGTGGTTTTGGAAAAGCAGAACAGATGAGGCAGCGTCCAATATGCATGCAAGTTGATATTTCTCTTGTAAGCCCTTCATCAGGAATCAGTTTTCTGGTCTGCAGCATCTGCTGTCTTCATTTTCTCCTCGCTCCTCGGATGTTGCCTGACCTGCTGTGCGTTTCCAGCACCACATTCCCGACTCTGATCTCAAACATCTGCAGTCCTTACTTTCTCCCAGAAAATATGCAGACGTGGAATTGTGGGTGATCACAAATTGGCTTGCTGAAAGCAGACAGAAGGTGGTAGTTGATGGGGAATGTTCAACCTGGAGTTTAGTTACTAGTGGTATACTGCAAGGATCTACTTTGGAGTGACTGTTGTTTGTCCTTCTGAAAATGACCTTAATGAGGGTATAGAAGGATGGGTTAGTAAATGTACGGTTGGCAGAAAGGTCGGTGGATCTGTCGGCAGTGCTGAATGAT
>NW_025189463.1:0-835 GCF_004010195.1 Chiloscyllium plagiosum | reverse complement strand
GGGAGCTCAGGACATTTGACATGTCCACAAGGACCCTCACCAATTTCTACAAATGCACCACTGACTGCAAACTATCTGGGTGCATAATAACCTGCTGTGGCCACAGCCCTGCCCCGGACAATAAGAGAAATGACAGAAGGTTGTGTGCACAGCCCATGCCATCACGGAAACCAACGTCCCATCCATTGTATCCATTTATACAGCTCACTGCTGCGGAAAGGCTGATAACATTATCAAAGACCCATAGAACCCTGGATCTTCTACAATCTCTTCCACCATGCAGACAATACAGAAGCTTCAACACACAAACCAGCTGCTCATGAACAGCATCTTCCCAGCCATTATTAAACTAAGGAATGGACTCTCTAACTTCAAAAAAAGCTGATCTTGCTCACATTGATGTTGCCTATTGCATGCCCTTTCTGCTGTAGCCTGTGTGCCTCAGTCTCAGTTTTTCCTTTACCCTGTGATCTGTATGCCCTTGCTTATTGTAGGAGCGAGATTCCCCAGCTAGGGACAAAGACTCTGGAGGCAGACAGTGCACAGGCACGGAATTGATTTTAATTCAGGCAAAACCTGGTTAATGCTGGGAGAATAGTAAAGGATCCTCCTCGAATCTGTCTTTGACATGAGAAGACAATCCTTTCGTTAATCTTTAGCTCAGATCAGAAGGCAAATCAATGAGCCACTCCGATTTTGCAGTAAAAAGACAGTATTTTTATACGTTCTGTGTTGCAATGATCATACACAACTTTGTCAGTGTCCCCTCCACTCCCCTTCTGCAGAACCAGTCTTGGAAAAAAACTGATCAATGATGGACACTCGCATGGACAGC
>NW_025189462.1:0-3245 GCF_004010195.1 Chiloscyllium plagiosum | reverse complement strand
CTGTCATCGGCTGTGATAAGATTTTAAACAATGTCTTTAAGGTCATAACCTGTGCCTCTCAATTACCTGTCCAGTGACATTATTATTCTGATGTGGCGTCCCTATTATGTAATAGCTGGAGAGGCAAGATCAACTGTGTATTCACAATGTTTATAATTGGAGGAGAGGTCAGAAGAGAACTGGAGCCATAAAATCTGAAGTTAACAATGGGGAAGATGACGGCTAATTGAACAACAGCATTGAGGCAGAGGTGGGGTGGAGACTGGGGAGATAATAGTGATGGGTGTCGGCAGGTTTGATGACTGAGAAAATATAGAGAAACAGTTGAGGGTAAAACTAAGACTCAACGGTCGAACAACTTTGTTCCTTTTTAGATGTTTACGAGTGAGGAGTCTGAAATTGATGGAAATGAAGTGGAGTTTGTGAATGAAACTGAAAATAACAGTTTATGCATTTGTTACATATTAATCACTGAAATAGCAATAACCTTCACCATTGTTTATAGAATTGACAGAGATAGGCTTACCAGGAACACCAATAATAGCAAGAATGGGATAGTAACCAGCTTGAATAATTATCAGTACGGCTGGTATCCGCAACTCGAACCATGCCCAATCCAGTGAAAGACGGGAAAGACCATCGGATAAACTCCTGTCCTTTTTGGAACATTCCAGTCTATTGTTCTCAGATTCTGATCCATTGTTCGAACATTCCAGTCTGTTGTTCTCAGACTCTCTTCCTCTCCCTCTCTCTGTAGCTGCTGATCCCAATATCTTGAGGATTACGCTGCCGCTGATACTATGAGATAACAGGTTGAAGCAAGCCTCTTATTAATAGAAGAGGAAACTTTCCAGCGACACACTTAGGATCCATGGAGACTGACATCAATCATAGTTACTGTACAAACAGCTCCAGGTAACCCCTTTCACAACAACCCTGACATATGCCAATGATACTTGGTCTTCCTGAGATGTTGACATCGCTCACTATTGGGCTATTGGCACATCTTCAATTGTAACGTTAGACGGGAGGCATAGAGATGACGCTTTCTTTTCACAAGCTCGATGATTCTCCTGCATTTTGGCAGGGTAGGAATTGCTGGGCTCCCGAGGCCGTCTGTGTCTGATCACCAGGCCTGCTGCATCCTTTGGCTTTATTTATTTATATTTAACTTCGACATTTATCTTACAAACCTTGCGCGGCTTAGCTAGGGTTAGGCATTTTTGAAAGGCTCCTACAGTGGCATAAACTGTGTAGATACAGTCCATTTTTTGTGATCCTTGCAGCCGCGGCCTGGTCCTGTGGAGTGATGGTCAAACTCTCAGAATTGGCTTTTGATGTTCATTCCTTCTGTATTGGAAAACTGCACGGGAGACAATATGTTTTCTGAATTTCTTTTGTGACAAGTGTGTGTTTTAAGGATGTTACCATATTGGAGCAGTTATAGTTTAGTAATTTAATAACCTATTAATCCGTTAAGTTTTCCAATAAATTAAGTTATTTCAAGTTCCTCTTGTTTTTGTTGAATTTTGTCTACAGTTTTTGAAAAAATTGTGTTTTGCTTAATGTCGAATATTTTGATCAAACGAATTGCATCTGAAACACAGCACCTCACAATTACCTTTAAAATAAGAAAATGTTTGGGGCGAGACTACCTTCTGCATATATTTTGAGGCGCGTTTGCTCGGCTCCATAGCAAGAAGTACAGGTATTCTTGTTGTAATTGGATAATTTCTTAATGGACAATAAGTTGCAGAAACACGGGGTTTGGCAGCGGAATGCGCTGAGCTGGACCAGTGATAACTCTGTCAGGAATTATATCAGACACACAATCCACCTCTCTCTGGCAGTGAGTTTCACACCCACAGCACCCCTTGTCATGTCACAACGGAGATAGGGAGCTGTAAATGGATGGGGGGCTGCACATCCTGTCACTTCTAGCATGGGCTGCAATTTTCCCCAAGCTGGGCAGCGATCTAACACAGTGATACTGAGCAATCTACTGGGGTGGTGCATGAATTCGACTGGGACAACACTACTTTTATAGGACAAGCTAAACAGAGAACAGCCAGGGAATTTCTAGAGGCATGGCACTCATCCACAGATTCAATCAATAAGCACATCGACCTGGACCTAATATACCGGCCACTTCAACGGACAACTGGATCTGATAACCGGAAGTGGCAGATTCAAACCTACAAATGCCGGAGGAAAGATCACAGAAGCGCTTCACAGGAGGCTCCCAAGCACTGAAGATGTCACCCAGACAGGGGACGAAACGTCTGCAGCACAAATTCCCAGCTCGGCGAACAGAACCACAACAACGAGCACCCGAGCTACAAATCTTCTCACAAACTTTGGATAAATCTGATTATTTCTCTTGCCTCATCTTATTTTATTCAGCCTAAGACAGCTTCGAAATAGTATTTCTCGTTATAAAATACTATTTTAGCAGGGAACGATTTTATCCTCAACTGTTATCTTGAACGTTATCTAAATGGTACCCTTTTCCTTGTTATGAAAGTTTCTCTTGACCTTTCTCTGTTCCTGTTTCTGTCTGTAACAGTTACACAGTCTCCCACTCAGTTGGCTGGATGGCTGGTTTGTGATGCAGAGGTAGGTCACCAACGCAGGTTCAGTTCCTCACACTGACAGACGTTACCATGAAGGGGACACTCTCTCAACTTCAACCCATCACCCGAGGTGTGGTAACTTTCAGGGCAAACCACTACGAGTGGTCTCTCTCTAATGACAGAGCAGTCCCATGGTCCTTTCGAACTGTATTCTATCATTTGTGCATTTCAAATTTTTATCTTTGTCATAATTTTGTTTTGCATTGTATTCCTGATGTTTTGGATCTGTGTGATTTAGTATCACTGTCATCATTACCCTCACACTGCATATTCCTGCCTAATAATCCTTGACTCCGTGGTTATTTATGAAACTTCCGTCTGTGCCTCAAAAAAACAACAATATCTCTGTCTCCAATGCTCTGTGGGGAAAAGAGTTACAAAGACTCACAACACTGAGAAAACAAACATACAAATCATCTGAGATTATTTTCTCTATCCCTACCTGAGTAACGATATAATGACATTGGAAGCAGATCAGTAATGTTACACTTCACATATTCGAGGGATGAAGGGCTTAAACAGGTTACCCTTGGAATGAGGGCTGATTTTATTGATACATACAAAACCTTCCGGAGAGTGGATCAGGTAGATGCCCACTGGGTGTTTGTATAG
>NW_025189461.1:1224-3245 GCF_004010195.1 Chiloscyllium plagiosum | reverse complement strand
CTGTCATGGCGGGATTCGAACCCGGGAGTCCCCGGAACTGGGTTGATTGTCCAATCGATAATGGCACTCGGCTGTCACTCCTTCAATCCCCCTGTGATGGCACGTGAACTCGCTGGTGGCTCCGCAGGTGGGAGGAGCGGGTGAAGCCCTTCCCGCACTGAGAGCAGATGAACGGCCTCTCTCCTGTATGGATCCGCTGGTGGGTCAGCAGGGTGGAGGAATCGCTAAAGGCCTTCCCGCACTCGGGGCAGATGAAGGGCCTCTCCCCCGTGTGGACCCGCTGGTGGGTCAGCAGGGTGGAGGAATCGCGAAAGGCCTTCCCGCCCTCGGGGCAGTTGAAGGGCCTCTCCCCCGTGTGGACCCGCTAGTGGGCCAGTAGGTGGGAGGAATGTCTGAAGGCCTTCCCGCAGTCGGTGCAAGGGAATGGCCTCTCCCCGGTGTGACTGCGCCGATGAGTCTCCAGGGCAGACGGGACACGGAAGCCTTTCCCACAGTGGCCACACTTCCACGGTTTCTCCACGGGATGGGATTCCTCAGGTTTCTCCATGGCCACAGCTTTAGCTGCACACAAACACATGTCGAGCCCCTCTGTGCCGTGAAATCCCCTTTCCAGGCCGTATAACTGTTTCAGGCTCCACATGCAGTGCGCTGCAACAGTTGGGTCTCTCGTCCAGTCCCACTGATGCTGAAAACGTCCTCAAACAGGAACCAAAAAGCGTTGATCCCTCTCAGAAATCACAGTCAAAAATAGTTGCTGTCCCGATGGATTGAGTGACTGTCAGACATTGACATCAAAGTAAGGACTGCAGACGCTGGAGAGTCAGGTGAAAAGCACAGCAGGTCAGGCAGCATCCGGGGAGCAGGAGAGTCAATGTTTCGGGCATAAGCGTTGATTTTGAAACTTCAGTCTTCAGATTTTCAAATACTGTGCAAAAAGGGATTACAAAAGGGATCATCAGTGCAGGGTAGAAATTCAGAAAAAGCAATTCTACTTTCTGTGGAATATTCTTTTGTTGTTCCACAAAATTGAAAGCACCATCCCACTCTCTCTCCCCCTCTGTTCTCACTCAGCTCTAACCAATTCCCCTGAAGGTGCTGATTCAGGATCTTACAAGGGCAGAAAAAGCAAAAACATCAAGACTGACATCTGTCTGAATTTTGGATACCTCCACCTAAAAGTTAATATTTTTCACAACGCTGGGATCCTGCTGAGAGTGAGCAGGTCTGATTTTGGGAAGCAAAAAAAAGTGTCAATTCAGGGTAAACCTGCAATGCAGCTTCTTGAGGAAGGACCAGACACGAAATGGTTAATGACCCCAGGAAGGTGCGAGCAAAATGAGACATCAAGGCATGAACACCGACACACTTCAGTCAAACTCTTCTCCGGCTTCCAGTCAGGAGAAAGTGAGGACTGCAGATGCTGGAGATCAGAGCTGAAAATGTGTTGCTGGAAAAGCGCAGGAGGGCTCATGCCCGAAACGTCGATTCTCCTGCTCCTTGGATGCTGCCTGACCTGCTGCGCTTTTCCAACAACACATTTTCAGCTGCTTTCAGTCAGGGCAAAACACGCTCTGAAAGTCCAGCCTTCACAACCACACTTCTGCGTTCACTGAAGACAGTTTGAGTCACACAGCACAGAAACAGACCCATGGCCAAATCTGTCCGAGTTGGCTATCTGGTCAGCAAGGACGAGTTGGACCGAAGGGTCAGTTTCTGTGCTGTACATCTCTATGACTCCAGTCACATTTGCCATCACTTGGCCCTGACCCATCTGAACCCTTCATATTCAGATGCCCGTCCAGGAGCCTTTTAACTTGTCATTGTACCAGCACCCACCACTTCCCCTGGCAGCTCACGCCATCGCTCAAGTGACTCCACGTTGAAAGCGTCAGGTCTGGTGCACCAGATGACATCAGGATAATCTTAGATCATTCCAGATCGCATCGATACTCAAGTCAGTGGCTTTCACGATCAGGATGTTGTACGTGGTCAAACAGGTCAGTGGGTAGGCGATCCCCCAC
>NW_025189461.1:0-1153 GCF_004010195.1 Chiloscyllium plagiosum | reverse complement strand
CTTTGTAGGTAATATTAACGGAGAACTCTGTTCCCAGCTTTGTATTTGTCAGCAACTGCATGGTTATCATCCTCAGGCGGCCGACCTTGTTGAATGTTTTAACCAGACTCAAAACTAAACTTGCCAAATTAATGGCAGAGTCTGGCCTCTCCTGGTTATGCTAATCCCTGTGGTCTTATTCCAGATGCGATCCATGTCTGCGGGCAAGATGCTACTGTCTCCAGCTGAGAGTCTCTCTGGTCACCCCTCCGTACCCCTTGGAATGATTCAGCTCCCTTCTCAGTCCACGTCCACATGACCGAAGCAATCATTGGTTACGTTCTTGCTCTAACTAGTGTTATGTGTGCCTTTCACTCCCAAGAGCGTGCGGCCTACAGCGATGTTCCCTCCCTTTCAGCCTCGTCACAGGTAGAGCCTGGTTCGTTGGTGCTCATCAAGAACTGGACTGGCACAGGTCTCCAACCTCGTTGGAATGGCCCCTTCCAGGTTTTACTTCCCACCCCTACGGCGGTCACAGTCGCTGGGAGCTCAGCTTGGGTCGAACTGCACCATTGTAAATTTATTGACCGCACCAATCAAAAGGGGGGGGAAAGAGGAGGAGAGAATCCTGGAATCCCAACAAAAGGAGTGGACCCTGTCCATTTGGGTTTTTGAATTTTGCAGTTGTTCTAATGTTAATCTTAGTACAGATACTTGAACTAAGAGGAGGGACATGTGGGGGAATCGCCTATCTCCACACCTTTCTGATCACATACAACATCCTGATGGGGAAAGCCACTAAGTATGGATGCGACCAGGAATGATCAGAGATTATCCACCACCCATGCTTAGGAGATGTCGTCCAGTGCGGACCAGACGCCTTTGACGTGTGGAACGTGATGAAGATTGATTATTGCAATGGACTCTTACATCAGAAAGACCAGATGGTTCATCTGGACAGTAGAAATCAGTGAGAGTTATGTCTTTTTGATTTTACCTGCAGACGAAAGCCTGGTGAGGATAAAAGTGATCAACCCCGTTATTATGGTAAATATTTTAAGGGCGCCCAGGAACACCATCACTTTTTGCAGGACGGGCCGACTCGAGAAAAGGGAAACCTGATAGGGGAAACTCCTCAATACACAAACAACTTATTTATACAGGCCCACAGAAC
>NW_025189460.1:0-3245 GCF_004010195.1 Chiloscyllium plagiosum | reverse complement strand
CGTTTATGGGTCATACTAAAATTGGTGGTAGACCGAACAGCGAAGAAAGTTAACTAAGATTATCTTGTGATGTTAATCAGCTGGGTCATTGGGTTAAGCAGTAGTAAATGGTGTTTAATTTAGATAGATGCCAGGACTTCCATTTCAGTAAGACGAATCAGAGCAGGACATAAAGAGTTAATCGTGGAGCCCTGGGATGTTTTTTTTCAAACAGAAAGACTTAAGGGTGCAGCTACACAGTACCTTCAAAGTGGCAAGAAAATTAATCAGTGTGGTGAAGAAGGCATTTGTTACGTTTGCCTTCATTAGTCAGAACATTGAAAGAAGGAGTTGCAATGTCACATTGTGGCTGTAACGAAATTTGGTGAGAACAGGCATTGTCATCTTAATGATGACCATTAAAAATTGTTGATCATCAGGAATAACTTTTATTTCCATCATGGAAGTACATCTGCCATTCATCCCAGGTTTGGGCAAGATGTGATTCCAAAACACAGCAATATGGCAGACACTGAGCTACCGTCCTGGAATTAGCAGTGGGTAATAAAAGCTGGTCGAGCCAGTGGCACCCATATCCAATCAATGCATAAATATATGTACATATTGCGATCCTACTTCACACACAGCTGACACCAGTATGGAGTAAGTCTTTATGTTGGAGATGTTTGTGTGTGGGGGCCTTTGTTAATGTTCAGTTCTGTCTGTATATGTTGGTATTTCTTCCTCAAGCACCAGAACCTCCATTATCGTTGTATCTTCCTCCAGTCCCTGCAGCATTCCTTTTGTCTGTAACTGCCTACAGGCGCAAATATCCTCCTATTGCCTCCAGTTCGATCCAATACCGAACATCCCTAATCCCACCTACCCGAATACTATCCAATCAAAACCCATTGACACTTATTATCTCTAATGTTTTTTGGATTCGACAACATGCTCTGTATTTGTTAGTCTTTCCATGTCCCTTGAACTAACTCCAGTACATATTGCCCTCCCTAACTCTGCGAAATCCTCCTGCCACAACAATTCATACGGACTGGATAACGTCATTCAGGTCTTTATCACACTTCATATGTCGGCCAGCATCTAGCACATTCAAGTGGTCTTCATCATCTTATTCAAGGCCAACAATGTTTCTGCTTCCAACAACACTCCTTTTGCAAGGACAACCCTTGCTCTTCCTGTATCATCTGTTTCAACATTTTGATAGCCCTTTTATTAGTTTCTAAGAGACTCCATCTTTTGAATTGTTAGCTTTTATTGACTGTATTTGAAGACTCTTTTAATCTAATATAATGTGTAAAGACATGAGTCTTTACTCATGTTTTTACCGACTCATGTCAAACCGACTGGTTTTTCTTGTTGAAGTTTTGTCCGTTTTAATGCAATCTCCTTTTGTCGAATATTTTCATGCTGTTAATTCAGTGGCATACATTTCCGTCTCTTTAAATTATTGTCCCTGGCCAGTTCTCTTATCATACGCATGTAGTTTGCTTTGTTCAATATCAGATTATTGGGTGTACTTGGACTAGTCACTGTAAGACTTCACAATGCCTTTGAATTCCATCTTATCAGCCAAACCCCAAAGACCCTACTCCATTGCTGGCCAAGGACAGAGAGACACTGATCAGAGTCAAAGAAGGCATCAAACAACGCCCAGGGGAGCACTTCAGAGACCTCCTAAAAGAGAATTCTGTCATTGGTCTAAGTGTTCTTAACTGTATCTCACAGCACGCAACACATAACGGGCTCAGCAATGCCACAGCCCCACATGAAGTAGAGGGAAAGCCATCCGCCTGCTCAAAAAACAACAAGGCTATTGGAGTGATGTTATCCCCGCTCAAGCGTTGCAGTGCGGAGGCACAGAGCTCCCAGTGAAGCTACATGCCATTATCTCCCTGGTAAGTCAGGAGGGGAATATCCCGGGAGAGCTTTGTGATGTCACCGTCGTGCACATTTTCAGAAATGTTCACAGTTCTGACCGTGGGAACTGCATGGGAATCTCCCTGCTGTCGACCGTTGGAAAAGTCATCGTCAAACTCCTCCTCTATTGTCTCAACCCGGTAGCTGAGCAACTCCTCCTTGAATTGCAGTCAGGCTTTCGCCCATGGAGGGGCAGAACTGACATGATTTTCACCGTGTGACTGATGCAGATGAAATTCAGACAACAGAACCTCCCCCTGAATATGGCCGCCTTCGACCATGCAAAAGCCTTTGACGCCATCACCCGGGAAACATTATGGAATGCTCTTCTGAGCTGCACCATGAAGTTCGTCTCCATCCTTCGCCTGCTCCATGGTGACATGGGAGTCACGGTAATGGCAAATGGCTCCATCACCGACCCATTCCATGTTCGGACTGTTGTCAAGCAGGGTTGTGTCACTGCTCCAACACTGTTCCCGATCTACCTCGCTGCAACGCTTCATCTCACCGCCGACAAGCTCCCCGTTGGAATTGGGCTAATCTACAGAACCAGCAGGAAATTCAACTTCACTCCGCCTTTAAAGAAAACCAAACTGATCCCAACCGAGAGTCATCACGCTGCAGTACGTGGATGTTGGTTGCGTTTGTGTGCAATCTCAGTGGGCCTTCTCCAGACGATAATCAGCAACTTTGCAGGGGAAAATAAGAGCATGGCTCACACTCTGCACATCCACAAGATGAAGGCCCTCCACCAACCTGGCCACGCATTGCTGAGCTCATCCCCAATCCTCAAGGTCCATGTGGAGACTGTGAACCGTCCACATCCTCGGGAGTGTATTGCTGACCAAAGCAAATATTCATGAAGTGGTCTCCAGTGTGTTAGCACAACGTTCGGCCATCTGAGGGAAGGTGAGTTTGAGGAAAACAATAACAAATCGAACAGCAAGTTCATGTCAATAAAAGCAGGGAACGCAAAGTCCTGGAGCAGTCCTAAAAACGCTGCCTGTGTAAGATACTGTGATTCCGCTGAGACGACATACACTTCAACAGCAACATCGTCGACCAGGCCAATATCCCCAGCATCAACGTACTGACCACCCCACCTTGATCGGCTGCGATCATCTGGGCACATCATACCCATGACTGACAATGGACTCCCCAAGCAGGTGCTCTACTCCCAGCTCCAAAACGGAAGGTGAGCCCCAGATGGACAGAAGAAGTGTTTCAGGGATGTCCTCAAGGTTTCACTGGGGAGGTACAGCAATCCTATCGCCATCTGGGTAGTGTGGAATACCTTGCTACTTGCCATCAGGATAAAGGGGAAT
>NW_025189459.1:0-3245 GCF_004010195.1 Chiloscyllium plagiosum | reverse complement strand
GGATCTAGACAGTTTGGAAGAGTGGTCCAGGAATTGGCTGATGAAATTCAATGTGAGCAAATGCGAGGTCTTGCACTTTGGAAAAAAGAATACAAGCATGGACTACTTTCTAAACGGTGAGAAAATTCGTAAAGCCAAAGCACAGAGGGATCTGGGAGTGCTAGTTGAGGATTCTCTAAAGGTAAACATGCAGGTTGAGTCCGTGATTAAGAAAGCGAATGCAATGTTATCAATTATCTCAAGAGGATTGGTCCCCACACCTCAGGAAGGACATACTGGCACTGGAGCGTGTCCAGCGGAGATTCACACGGATGATCCCTGGAATGGTAGGTCTAACATATGAGGAACGGCTGAGGATCCTGGGATTGTATTCATTGGAGTTTAGAAGATTAAGGGGAGATCTAATGGAAACGTACAAGATAATACATGGCCTTGGAGAGGGTCGACGCTAGGAAATTGTTTCCATTAGGTGAGGAGACTAGGACCCATGGACACAGCCTTAGAATTAGAGGGGGTAAATTCAGAACAGAAATGCGGAGACATTTCTTCAGCCAGAGAGTGGTGGGCCTGTGAATTCATTGCCGCAGAGTGCAGTGGAGGCTGGGGCGCTAAATGTCTTCAAGGCAGAAATTGATAAATTCTTGATGTCACAAGGAATTAAGGGTTACGGGGAGAATGCGGGTAAGTAGAGTTGAAATGCCCATCAGCCATGATTGAATGGTGGAGTGGACTCGATGGGCCGAATGGCCTTACTTCCGCTCCTATGTCTTATGGTCTTAAGTCCTAAACTCTCGAATGGGCACAACCAAAACTGACAGTCATCGATTGATATCTGTTTTCTCATATTCACATTGCAGCAACTGTAAGGGAGAGAACAATAATCATGGACACACCTATGACAGGTACAGGTTGATAACTAGACTAACACATTTGCATAGCAAAACCTGACAGGTACAGTATGATAAATGAATTTGCACATTTATAAACAAGAAGTTGATATATACAAATTAATAACTGCACTCTCAGATGCACAAAGCAGAATCTGACAGGGACAAGTTGGGAAATAACTCACATGCAGGTGGCAGTAAATTTCAGAGAAAGATTGATAACTACACTCTCATATTCATAAAGAAGAAACTGACTGGAATAGATTGATTATGCTTCCAATTTCAAATCACATAAATTGACGTGTACACTTTGATAACGACACTCACATATTCACAGAGGAGAAACTGACAGATTGAGATTGATAACAAAACAGAAATTAGTGGAAAATTCACAGGTGTGGCAGCATTTCAGGTCTAGTGACTGGTCCTCAGAACTGACGGTGGAAAGGAAAATGCACACAATGTGGTCTCCTCTATGTTGGGGAAACTGAATGTAGATTTGGTGTCCACCTTGCAGAACACCTACATTCTATCCATAATGCACCTCGGATGCTGCCTGACCTGCTGTGCCTTTCTCGCACCACTCGAATCTCGCTCAAATTTTAACGCTAATCTCTCTCTTTGCAGCTTTAATACTGTATTGCGGATTCTGTTCTATTACCCTGATGCATTTTGTATGATATTATCTGCCTGTAAAGTGCACAAAACAATACTTTCCATTGTATCTCAGTGCAAAACTAATATTTTCCTAGCTACCACCAGAAAATACAGAAGTTTGAATACACCACCCAACAAACTCAAGAACAGCTTCTCTGCTGTTATCAGACTTTTGAATGTACTGCTCAAATTTTAAGGCAAAAGTGGGTACTGCAGATGCTGGAGATTAGAGTCAAGATTAGAGTGGTGGTGGAAAAGCACAGCAGGTCAGGCAGTATCCGAGGAGTAGGAATATCGACGTTTCAAACATTCCTAATGAAAGGCTTTTGCCCAAAACGTCGATTTTCCTGCTCCTCGGATGCTGCCTGACCTGCTGTGCTTTTCCAGCACCACTCTAATCTTGCTCAATTTTTAACGTTAATCTCTGTCTCTTTGAAGGTTTGTATTGCGGATTCTGTTCTATTACCTTGATGCATTTTGTTAAATATTATCTGCCTGTAAAGTACACAAAACAATACTTTCCATTGTATCTCAGTGCGACTAAAATAATAAATCAGATCAAATCAAATTGATAATGACACTCTCAATCTGAGAGGTACAAGTTGATAACTACAGTCACACAAACTGACAGGAAAAGATGAATAAATACACTCAAACACTGACATTACAGAGCCTGGCACACAAAGATTGATAACTAAACTCTCACATTCACAAAGCAGAAACTGATAGCGACAGGTGAAAACTCAGCTCACACGTTCACATAGTAGAAACTGGAAGGATTGACAGTTACACAAACGGATTCACCAGGCAGAAACTGACAGCTACAGATTGATAACTATGTTTATGTATTCACAGAGCAGAGTCTGAAAGGTACAGATTGACAGTTACACTCACTTTGACAAAGAAGAAAATGACAGGTAGAGAATGGTAACTGTACTCCCACATTCACATCGCTGACACTGACAACGACAGTTTGATTAATACACCCACATTCACAGAGCAGAAGCTGATGGGTACTGATCAATAACTGTATTTGCATATTGACAGGTAAAAAACTGACAAGGACAGATTGATATCTACACTGTCATATTGACATAGTAGAAACAGATTGACAATGACACTCTAGTGTCAAATAGCAAAACCTGACAGATACTGTTTGATAATTGCTCTCCCATATTGATATAGCTTAAACTTGCAGATAGTGATCAATATCGACATTCTCACAAAATAACAGATGGATACAAATTGATGACTGCATTTAATATTCATGCAGCAGAAACTGACAGGTAGAGACTAATATCGAAACTCGGATTCTCATAACTGAAATTGACTGGTTCACTCTCAGACACACAGCAGAAACTGTTCAGGACATATTGGTAAGCAAACAAACACATTCGCAGGGCAGACACTGACAGGTATATATAGATAACTAAACTCGCATATCCACATCTGAGAAACACATAGGGACTGATTCTGTTTATTTAAAATGTATGAAATGTATTTATCAACTAGTCCCTGGCAGTTTCCTCTATGTGGATACACGAGTTCAGTTATCAATCTTTACCTGTAGGTTTATGCGATGTGAATGTATGAGTGTTGTTATCAGTCTATCCCTATTTGTCTCTCTGTTACCAGAGAGTAACAGCGACAGATTGATAACTGCATTCCCTCGCATATTTGTACAGATTTTGCTGATTGATA
>NW_025189458.1:0-3245 GCF_004010195.1 Chiloscyllium plagiosum | reverse complement strand
GCAGTCCCTGCCGGGTATTTTGTTGATGACATTAATTCTGCTTGTTGTTGGTATGGGGTCCTTTAAATTTATCAGGAGCTATTTCAGTGTGGCAGTAGGTTTGTGGGCTATCATGACGCCTAGGGGCCGGAGTAGTCTGGTTGTCATTTCTGGTATGTCCTTAATGGGTGGCAGGATGGCTCGAGTCTCTGAGCGTGTTGTCTTGTTGTGTAGGAATTAGCGGACTGTGCTTATCGGGTATCTGTTGTTCCTGAATACATTGTTCAGGTGTTTTCCCTCAGCTTCTCTTAGTCTCTGGGTGCTGCAGTGTGTTGTGGCTTGTTTAAATAATGTTCGGATACAGCTCCGTGTGTGGGTGTTGTGGTGATTGCTCCTGTAGTTGAGTATCTGGTCAGTGTGTGTAACTCTCCTGTAAACGCTGGTCTGTAGCCCTCCATTGGCTTTGCATTCTACCGTGACGTCTAGGAAGGGGGAGTCTGTTGTTGTTCGCTTCCTCTTTGGTGAGCTTTACACCAGTAAGGATGTTGTTTATGTGTTTGTGGGTTTCTTCTAATGTTTTGTGTTTTGTGATGACAAAGGTGTCATCCATGTAGCAGACCCAAAACTTGGGCTGGATTATGGGAAGGGCTGTCTGTTCGAACCCCTGCATAACTGTCTCTTAAGAATCCTGATATTGGTTCCATCGGTGTCCCATTGGTTTGTTTTCAGGTTTTGTTGTTGAAGGTGAGGTGGGTTGTGAGGCACAGATCTAGTTCAGGATGCTGTCCTTGCTGATGGAGTTGGTGCTGTCAGGTGTTTATGTCCTTGGTTCATCTCCCAGGGGGGCATGTGTTTCTTTTGGCTCGGGTGATGTTTATTGATGAGAATAGGGTCGTTGCATTGGAAGGAAACCATGACCTTATCGTCCTCTACCTTGGTGTCTTTGATGTGAAGGAATTCCTGGGTGGAGTGGCTTGAGTCTTCCACGAGGTGTTTCAGTTTGTGTTGCAGTTCTTTCACGAGTCTGTATGTCGGTGTGGGGAGGTGAGACTGTGGGTCTGAGGGCAGGTTCATGCTCCTCTTGCAGGATGTGGGAGATAAGGGTCATCACTGGTCCCTGCCGACTTCACCTGCAAGAACTGTACCCAGCTCCGGTACCTCACAGCCCATGTTGGGAAGCTGGCGCTGGATGAGGGGGTGGTAGAGAGGAGTTATATGGAGGTAGTCACACATAGGTCACAGGATAAAGGGAGCTGGGTGAGCATCAGGAGGGGAAAGGGAATAGGCAGACAGTACAGGTACCCCACTTTCACCATGGCCATTCCCCTCAATAATAAGTATACCATTTTAGATACTGTTCGGGGTGGGGGAGACCTACCAGGGGAAAGCCACAGTGAGGAGGTTTCTGGCACTGAGCCTAGCTCTGTGGCTCAGAAGGAAAGGGGGGAGAATTGGAGAGTGATAGTGATAGGAGATTCAATGGTGAGAGGAACAGACAGGAGATTCTGTGGTCGCGAGCAGGACTGCCGGATGGGATGTTGCCTCCTGCGTGCCAAGGTCAGGGATGTCACAGATCGAGTCGACGGTATCCTTAAGGGGGAGGGAGAGCAGCCAGAAGTTATGGTACACATGGGTACCAATGACAAATGTAGCGAAAGGGAAGAGGATGTGGAAGGAGAATATAAAGAGTTAGGTTGGAAACTAGAAGGCAGGATGAGCAGAGTAGTAATCTCAGGATTGCTACCAGTCCAAAGTGCTCCTGTGGTTAGGAATAGAGAGTGAGTGCAGAGCTCTTTGGGAGGGTTTAAACTAGATTGGGAGGGGGAGTGGGATCAGATGATGGAGTAGATGGTGAACAGCCAGATACAGCGTGCAGAGAGTCTGTGCGGAGGGATAGGCACTTGAGAGGGCAAAGGTGCAGTCAGTGTGATGGGTTGAAGTGTGACTATTTTAATGTAAGAAGTGTCAGGAATATGGGTGATGAACTCTGACCATGGATCAATACTTGTAATTAGGATGTTATGGTGATTATGGAAAACCCTAAGGCGTTCTACATTTACATGAGGAATAATAGGACGGCCAGAGTGAGGGTGGGACCAACGAGGGACAGTGGAGGGAACTTGCATCCGGAGTCGGATGAAGTAGGGTGGTCCTTAATGAAAACGTCCCTTCAGTATTCACTACTGATAAATACCTCAACACTTCTGAGGACAGCGTGAAACCGACTGATAAGCTCGAACAGGTTAATGTTAGGAAGGAGGATATGATAACAATTTTGAAAAACAGAAGAATAGATAAATCCCCTCAGCCTGATGTGATATCCCCTTGGTAACTACAGGAAGCAAGGAAAGAGATTGGTGTGCCTTTGCCGATGATCTTTGCATCCTCCCTGTCCACTAACTAGTGCCAGATGATTGGAGGATGGCAAATGTTCAGAAAAGGAAATAGGGATAATCCTGGGAATTACAGACCAGTCAGTCTTAAGTCAGTGATGGGCAAAGTATTGGATGGATTCTGAGAGACAGGATTTATGGTTACTTTGGAAAGCCACAGTTTGATTAGAGATAGTCAGCATAGCTGTGTGAGGGGCAGGTCATGCCTCACAAATCTTATTGTATTTTTTGAGGATGTCTTCTGACTTCAACTTCTCACTCTCAAACTGAATGTTAATTACCTTCATTGTCTGGGGATATTTTACTCTGAGGCCATTTATTAAACCTGCCTCATTACCCATTACCAGATCCAAGATAGGAGACACCTATCGAGTGAGCTGTTTTGTCTTGGATGGTGTTGACCTTTTTACTGTTGTTGAAGTAAAAACCATCCCAGCCTGTCGTGTGTATTTGATCATACTCCTTTCACGTGCATGTTACATGGGCAGGCTTTCAGAGTCAGGAAGTGAGAATGGAAGAAAGCTCACCTTACTGGAGAGTTCCCATTTCCCTGCTATTGGTACCCGCACTATGACTAAGTTGTGTTTCTAGTTAATCGGAGCAACCAGGATGTTACTGAAGGATTGCATTTCCAGGGGGAGGCAGTTAGAGGGAGAACAGCTGGTACTTGCTGAATTCAAATATTAATTGTTATTTCTCAGCCCAAGCCTGTTTCTCACTGCACTGCAGCATGGTCAGCCTTAATTATTTTTAAATTCCTTCACGGGATGTGAAGGATGTGAGTGTCTCTGGCAAGGCTGGCATTCAATGTCCATTCCTAACTGAATTACAATCCCACCATTGTTGTTGGTCTGGAGTCAGACGGAGTAAGGC
>NW_025189457.1:0-3245 GCF_004010195.1 Chiloscyllium plagiosum | reverse complement strand
AAGCTGAAGGGCAGAAAAGAGAGAGAGTTTCCAAACAGCTCGCAGTTGATCTTCCCAGTTCAAGACCCAACTGAAAACTGCTCAACTCAGCTCAACTTAGCTAGCTCAGCTAAAAGAGCTGACCACTCCCCGTTCATTATACAGGTTACTTCGAAAGCATGACAACGTTGCCATGTAGTTTCATCTGTTTACATATAAATAAAAGCCCTCTGAAAATCTCTTTCGTGTCTGTACCAAACTAGACTGATCGTAGCCTGGCCCCGTTTTATTGACCCTCTGAAAAACATCAAGGACAGAGTCTACTTGAGACAATGAACAGCTTTTAGCAAAAAAGAAGTCAGAGAAGACAGGCTAGTGTTCTGTATGGAGGTCAGAAGCTGATGGGAATGGCTAATACTATCAGTGTGGCTGATGACAGATTTGTGAACAACATGACGTTTAATACAGGGTCACATACCAACTGTACATCCAGATGGTGAGACTTCATTGAGAACCTGGAGCTCTCTCTCAACTAACATGGGGGCTCCATAGAGCTCTGTAAACTATCATCGAGTCATAGAATCCCACAGCACAGAGATAGGCCCATTATCACAAACTGGTTAATGCTGATCAAAATGTCCATCCATGCAAACCCCATTTCCTTGCGCTTGGCCCATATCCTTCTAAACTTTTCCTATCTATACATTTGTCCAAATGTGAAGGCACGTATCATGGAAAACATGTTATATCTAATGCTATCCGTATTTTGTTTTGGAAATAATGAGTGTTGATTCATAATACTCCAGTGTTAATGCAATCACGTTTCATTCATTTTGTAGCGTTACAGATTAAACACTCATTTCCTTCACACTCTCCTCATGGTACCATCACTGCAGGGATTAGTCTGGTGAAACTCCATTACACCGTCTCTCTGTACCAAGGAGATCATTGATTATAAATGAAAGAAAATACTGTCTCATGTACACTCCACAACTGTAGGATGGTGTCTTCACACTTATACTTTAATCATTTTGTAATGAACGCTCCTATTCATTATTGTGCTGATTACTTGCTGAGTCATAGAGTCATAGAGATGCACAATATGGAAACAGGTCCTTCTGTCCGACCCGTCCATGCCGACCAGATATCGCAACCCAATCTAGTCCCACCTGCCAGTACCCGACTGCTCTGTAAATTCTGTTAATGCCTCATGATCAAGGACATCCAGCTCCTTTTCACCAAGAGGACTTCCCATCATCTCGCCTTCTCATAAATACAAAATGCGAAGGATGGCATTTTTTGCCAATCATTTATTTGCCTTATGAAGCAAAGTCAAACCAACCACAACATCACTGTTGCCATTGGAGTTGATGGGAGATACTGAGGAGGCGATGATCTAACTGTATTGTCTCCGAATATTAATCCAGGGAATCAGGTAATGACCCAGACACCGCATCCGAATCCCACAACGGCAAATGTTGGGAATTTAATTCAATAAAATATCAGGAATTAAGAATCAAATGAAACAATGAAACCATTGTTGATTGTCCTACCTGGCACCCTCATGCCCTTCAGGAAAGGAAATCTACAATCTTCAGCTGGTCGGGCTTACATGTAACTCCAGACCCACAGCAATGTGGTTAACTCTCAGTTGCAATTTGAAATAGCCAAGCCAGCCACTCAGTTATATCAGTCACTTCAAAGCCAAAAGAAATGAAACCGCATGTACCTCAGCACTGACTACTTACAGCCCACGGACTGCAGTGGGTCAGGAAGGCAGCTCACCAAAACCTTCTCAAGGACAATGAGGAAAGGGAATTACATGTTGGCCCAACCCCCATTCATGAATAAAGGAAGATGATCCCACTCAGGGAAGAGAGAAAAACAGACATAAATAACTTTAAACAGGAACTTTGACATATACCTTACATGGTCATAATTATCAGTAATATGGGAACAGGAGAAACATAAGTAAGGTTTAATTTCATTTTTTATTTCCATCCCAGCTGATCATCAACAATCCCTTTGTTTGCTTCTTTCTCTCTATCTCTCTCTTTCTCTATCTATTCAACTCAGTCCTTCTCCCCTTCATAACAGATGTCGGTGTCACCAACATCAATCACGCTATTTCCCAACTGTGTTCAGTTCTGATGTATGGTCATTAGAATCGAATTGCCAATTCTATTTTTCTCTCGACCCGATGTGGCAGATGGGCTGCCACATCTGCTCAGTTTGTGTGTCACTTTCTCGTTCGTTATTGTTTCTGATCAGTTGCATCATTCTTTGCTTTATTTAACCTTTAATTTTGTTATTACTTGGAATGTCTGCATCGCTGACAGGGGCAGCATTTGTTGACCTAATCAAATGTCATTTACTGAGAGGTCATTCTTTCAGGCAGTACAGAACCAAGCAGAATTGCTGTGGGTCTCACATCAATCTTAAGCCAGACCAGATAATATCACAAGATCTATTTACCAAAGGACATCAGTGAAATAGATAAACATATAGACAAAATGCGGGAAGTGTTATGGTTGTTATTTCCAATTCCTGTCTTTTGTATTTACTTTCTGACATCGTCTGTGGAACAGTGTCTTTCTGTGTAATAACCTGTGCATCTGAATTACATTTCTTCCGACATTACTGCTCTGAGAGAGTGTTCGTGTCATTATATTATTTTAGAGACAAGAACAAAGTTGTGATCGAAATATTTGCAGCTGAAAGAGGTCGAACCATAACGTCTGAATTTTACCAAAGCTTAGATAATGGTTTATTAAGCGTCAGTTTGAAGCCAAGATGGTGACTGGGCATATAATCGAGCTGGTAGTGGATCGGTTTTGTGATGGATAGAATAACGAGACATAAATGAATTTTATTTATTTAAATTCGTTATTGTGAACAGTCTCATTCTCCGATGTTTGTGAGGGCGGGGGTGTGGACGGTTCTGAAATTTGTAGGGAACCAATGGAATTTGCATTTGTAACTGAAGACAATAGTTTCCGTCTTTGTCAAATATAGATAACAGAAATAGCAACGAAGTTCGCCATGGTTGAAGAGATTAATAAATGGATAGAGATGAAGAAACTTACCAGGAACACCAAAATAGCGAGGATAGGATAGTAACCCGCCTGGATAATCATCAGTGCACCCCATATCTGATATGGTAATGTTGACCAAGACCAGGAAAAATAGAAAAGACCATCGGATGAACTCCTGTCCATTGTTGCAGCATTCAAGTCAAATGTTCTCAGATTCTGATCCATTAATGG
>NW_025189456.1:0-3245 GCF_004010195.1 Chiloscyllium plagiosum | reverse complement strand
CTTACAACCTGAACCACAACCTGAGCTACAAATCGTCGCAAAAATCGCGTTGGTCATTTTGGCTAGAAAAGAAGTATCCAACTAAATGATGAGAGATTGCAAACCTTTGCAGTGCAGAAGGTTCTGGGTGCCATCATGCATGAATCACAACAGCTTAGTGTGCAGGTACAACAGGTAATTGCGAAAGCTTGTAGAATGTTTATTGTTTATTACAAGGTAAAAGTAGGGAGATTATGCTTCAACTGAACAGGGGACTGGTGAGACCACATCTGGAGTACTGTGCCAGTTATTTAATCATCTTATTTGTGGAAGGATGTTAATGCCTTGGAGGCAGTTCAGAAGACACATAATGAAAGTGAGTGGGTTGGCAGCTCAGAAGAGTAAGATGCATCTTATTTGAAAATATAAACTCTTGAGGGGTTTTGATAGGGGAGATGTAGAAAAGAGGTTTCATGTTATGCGAGAACTCAGATCTAATGATCACTGTTTAAATGGGCAACCCTTGATGTTTAAAGCAGAAATGAGGCAAAAATAATTCTCTGAAGGTTGAGAGTCTTTGGAACATTATTTTTAAGGAGTGTGTGAAAGCTGTGTATTGATGGTTTCAACAGTGACTTCAAGAAAGAAAGGAACATGGAGATTCAGAGAGCCCCTTTATTACTGAGCGTAACCTCTGACTCATCCTGCCAAGCCTGATTCGCATCGTCCACTACACTCATGCGAATCACAAATGTGCAATGGAAATGGACAGTGTCTGCGACTGTGCCCTCAGTGGGTGAAGCAAGTTTTTCTTTCTGTCTGAGTCCGCAGGCTCAACCTGTGAGCAGTATGAGGCCCTTCAAGGGGCACTAGCATTAATCTTGAACTTTCAAAGTACAGGTTGAAGTCATCTGTAATCATAGCACCCTGCGCATGAAATGTCCAATGGTGTGAGCTAAAAATCCTAGTTATAAGTAATTTTGACTGTCCATGTGAAGCTGAAGTAGTCACAGATAAGTGCCACCCACAGGCCACAATTATCAAAGACAGTCGAAGATCCCATAGGCTGATCAAGGATGTGTAACTGATTTCCTCTCACTTTGAACAATAAGTATTTGCCAAAATGCTCCAATAAGCGATGTTGCTTAATGAGTGCTAGGGGTGGGAGAGCAAGGTGTCAGTGATCTTACAGCACTTATAATCACCAGTTGAATTTCCGTGATGTGATTTGTGTTGCATTCATTGACATGGGCTCCTTGTAGAGGCATTTCATGGCGTTGCTAGTTAGAGTCCTCCATGTCTTTCTCAATGTAGCTCTGTGCTAAGTCATCATTTGTGTGATGTGAATGCTGATGGCTCAGGATTTGTTCCATTACTGATATTCTCCACACAGGTTCATTGTAACCCTGATCAATTGTCACTGTTGTTCTGGTGCAATGAAAGTACAGAGAATTTGAAGAGGGACATTTGTACTGGCAAGTTCGGGATCAGTGGCAACCAAACAACGTCCACGTGAGGTAGTTGCATCTGATCGTTCCATCAGAATGAGGATAGGGTACAGAAGGCCCACAGTCTATTGTTCTTGGTGCTATTTCCTTCACAGGACGGAGGGGCATGTCACCACGGACTTGAAGGTGTCCTGGGGACACCATCATTGAGCGATACCAACTGCTGGAGTGGGTGGCCATTCCATCCAAATGGTCATCTTAGTGACAGCTGCGTCAAACCTTCATGCAACTGACTGCTTCTAAAGATCCACTGAGACTGTTTGTGGGAACTCTCAAACTCCTATCTGGAAAATGTATTGAAGCTGTTATTAATGCAGTTTGTGCTGGATCACACCAATTTATCTGATTTGCCTGTGACGAGATCAATGCTGCAGCCCAGGCAGTGGGCTTTGGAAGTGTGGCTGGATTCCCTCAGGTGCAGGGCTGTATAGGCTCTGCACCTGTCATGGTTAAGGCATCATAACACTGTTGACTTCAACAGAAAAGGATTTAATTCAATCAATGTACAAATTATGTGATCAGTAGTGCCACTCCAAGCTTGCAGCAAGTACCTGGGAAATGCCATCATGCCTTGAGAACTCTCATGTTTCTGTTATGTTTTGGGGCTGGATACCTTTCAAGTACGTTTTACTGAGAGATGAGGACTGCCCTTTATCACTATGATTGATGGCTCCATTATGTAATGCCCTGACTGAGACATACTTCCAGCATGGCTGTTATGGAGTAGATGACGGGCCTGGTAAAGATGAGGTTCTGCTGCTTGAATCCATAGGCGTTGGACAGTGTGTACTGCATAATCCTTGAATGCTGAGTCCAGCACAACTGGAGCGAATAATGAAGGGATGTGATGGGCTCTGAAGAGCTGGTAGAGCATCAGCATTCTTCGGAGGAGGAAGATGACGACATTGAGTAGGTGAAGCATTACCTTCTGCTTGATAGAGTGCAGCAGCATCGGACATAATAAGCCAGGTAGGGCTTAATGGAGAAGCATTTCCAATAGACATGAGCTTGGTGCAGTGATCATTCTTTGATGGTAAATTTGTTGTTTTGAAAGGCAATTAGTTCCCATCTACTTCTGGAAGCCAATGCAGCTTTTCTTTGTTTACAATTATGCACTTGGATTTGCAATGATGTGTTGGCCATGAGACCTATGTCCCCAGAGGCATTCGTTTTAAAAATTGCGCATGGCTGGAGTTTAAAAATGGTTCTGTTGATCCCACGAGGTCCTGGCAGAAGTGAGTGTTTCCACAGAGAAACTTCACTGGGGCCAGTAAGAGAAACCCTCGGTGAATGTCATTGAATCAACACTTGGCTAATTTCAGCCCTTGGTAACGATGGAGGAACTGAGTGAGCTAATGGTGAGTTAGATCTTGGTGTTGTCAGTGTGAATATGTTAAAAAACTAGTTGTTTCCAGATGTTGTCACCAAAGAGGAGCATGGAGGTGAGAAATAGGAAGGAGCAACTATGCAATGTGCAAAATATATATGTTACCACTACACGCAAAGCACAGGTTTAAAATATCCCTATCCCTGGACTGACGGGCCTGGGTTCAAGTGCTGCCTACTCCAGAGTGTATAATACCTTCTCTGAACATGTTGATTAGAAAAATAGATAAAATAAAATATACAAATTTCACTGCAAAAGCTGTGTCCGTACAGCATTTGATGCAACTGCATAGATATTGCTAAATATATTGCAATATAATACATATACCCCACAGCTACCACAATATAACATTGAAGAGAGAATTTACAATG
>NW_025189455.1:0-3245 GCF_004010195.1 Chiloscyllium plagiosum | reverse complement strand
CATATCACCATAGAAAACCATGCTGTCGAAGACTACTATCGAAAACAGTGCTGTGGGAGATCACTATAGAAAACCAAGCTGTAGAAGTCACGATAGAAAACTATGCTATTGAAGATAACTATACAAAACCATGCTGTCGAAGATCACTATAGAAAACCGTGCTGTCAAAGTTCACTACAGAAAACCCTACTGTTGAAGATCACTATAGAAAACCATGCTGTAGAAGATCACTATAGAAAACCAAGCTGTAGAAGTCACGATAGAAAACTATGCTATTGAAGATAACTATACAAAACCATGCTGTCGAAGATCACTATAGAAAACCGTGCTGTCAAAGTTCACTACAGAAAACCGTGCTGTTGAAGATCACTATAGAAAACCGTGCTGTCGAAGATCACTATAGAAAACCATGCTATCAAAGATAACTATATAAAATCGTGCTGTTGAAGATCACTATAGAAAACTATGCCGTAGAAGCTCACTATTGAAAACCTTGCAGTAGAAGATCACTATAGAAACCATGAAGTAGAAGATCACTATCGAAAACCATGCTGTAGAAGATCACTGTAGAAAACTGTGCTATAGAAGATCATGATACAAAACCGTGCTGTAGAAGATCACTATAGAAAACAGTGCTGTCGAAGATCATTCAAGAAAATCGTGCTGTCGAAGATCACTATAGAAAACCGTGCTATAGAAGATCACTATAGAAAACCATGCTGTAGAAGATCACTATACAAAATCGTGCTGTTGAAGATCACTATAGAAAACCATGCTGTAGAAGATCACTATCAAAAACCGAGCTGTAGAAGATCACTATAGAAAACCATGCGGTAGAAGATCACTATAGAAAACCGAGCTGTAGAAAATCACTATAGAAAACCGTATTGTCCAAGATCACTATAGAAAACCATGCTGTAGAATATCACCATAGAAAAACATGCTGTCGAAGACCACTGTCGAAAACAGTGCTGTGGGAGATCACAATAGAAAACCGTGCTGTACAAGTCACTATAGAAAACTATGCTATCGAAGATAACTATACAAAACCATGCTGTCGAAGATCACTATAAAAAACCGTGCTGTCAAAGTTCACTACAGAAAACCGTACTGTTGATGATCACTATAGAAAACCGTGTTGTCGATGATCACTATAGAAAACCGTGTTGTCGATGATCACTGTAGAAAACCGTGCTGTCGAAGATCACTATAGAAAACCGTGCTGTCGAACATCAGTATAGAAAACCGTACTGTTGAAAATCATTATAGAAAACCATGCTGTTGAAGATCACTATAGAAAACCATGCCTTAGAAGCTCACTGTTGAAAACCGTGCAGTCGAAGATCACTATAGAAACCGTGAAGTAGAAGATCACTATCGAAAACCATACTGTAGAAGATCACTGTAGAAAACTGTGCTATAGAAGATCATGATACAAAACCGTGCAGTCAAAGATCACTATAGCAAACCATGCTGTAAATGATCATTATGGAAAACCTTGCTGTAGAAGATCACTGTAGAAAACCGTGCTGTAGTAGATCACTATGGAAAACTGTGCTGTTGAAGATCACTATAGAAAACCATGCTGTCAAACTTCACTATAGAAAACCATGCTGTCAAACTTCACTTTGCAAAACTGTGCTGTAGAAGATCTCTATCGAAAACTGTGCTGTAAAGATCACTACAGAAAACCGTGCTGTCGAGGATCACTATAGAAAACCGTGCTGTCGAAGATTACTGTGGAAATCCGTTTGTCGAAGATCACTGCAGAAAATCGTGCTCTCGAAGACCACTATAGAAATCCGTGTTGTCGAAGATCTCTATAGAAAATCGTGCTGTCAAAGATCACTACATAAAACCGTGCTGTAGAAGATCACTATCGAACACAGTGCTGTGGAAGATCACTATAGAAAACCGAGCTGTAGAAGTTCACTATAGAAAACCGTATTGTCGAAGATCACCATAGAAAATCGTGCTGTCGAAGATCACTATAGCAAACCAAGCTGTCGAAGATCACTATAGAAAACCCAGCTATCAAAGATCACTTCAGAAAACCGTGCTATCGAAGATCATTGTAGAAAACCGTGCTGTCGAAGATCACTATGGAAAACCGTGCAGTCGACGCTCACTATAGAAAATCGTGCTGTAGAAGATCACTATCGAAAACCATGCTGTAAAAGATCACTATAGAAAACCGTGCTGTTCACTGCAGAAAACCGTGCTGTAGAAGATCATGATAGAAAACCGTGCTGTCGAATATCACTTTAGAAAACCATGCTGTCGAACTTCACTATGGAAAACTGTGCTGTAAAAGATCACTGTAGAAAACTGTATTGTCGAAGATCACTATAGAAAATCGCACTGTCGAAGATCAATATAGAAAACCGTGCTGTCGAAGATCACTGTGGAAACCCGTGTTGTCGAAGACCACTATAGAAAACAGTGCTGTAGAAGATCACTATAGAAAACCGTGCAGTCGAAGCTCACTGTAGAAAACCGTGCTGTCGAAAATCAATATAGAAAACAGTGCTGTAGAAGATCAATATAGAAAAATGTGCTGTAGAAGATCACTATAGAAAACCGTATTGTCGAACATCACTATAGGAAACCATGCTATCAAAGATCACTATAGAAAGCCGTGCTGTAGAAGATCACTACAGAAAACCGTGCTGTACAGGATCACTGTCGAAAACCGAGCAGTAGAAGATCACTATAGAAAACCGTATTGTCGAAGTTCACTATAGAAAACCGTGCTGTAGAAGATCAATATAGAAAAATGCGTTGTAGAAGATCACAATACAAAACCCTGCAGTTGAAGATCACTATGGAAAACCATGCAGTCGAAGTTCACTATAGAAAACCGTGCTGTAAAAGATCACTAGAGAAAACCGAGCTGTCGAAGATCAATATAGAAAAATGTGCTGTAGAAGATCACAATACAAAACTGTGGTGTTGAAGATCACTATGGAAAACTGTGCAGTCGAAGATCACTATAGAAAACCGTGCTGTAGAAGATCACTATAGAAAACCGAGCTGTCGAAGATCAATATAGAAAACCGTGCAGTCGAAGATCACTATAGAAAACGGTTCTTTCGAAGCTCACTATGGAAAACCATGCTGGATAAGATTCCTTAGAAAACCGTGCTGTTGAAGATCACTGCAGAAAACCGTGCTGTCGAAGATTAATAGGGAAAACCGTGCAGTCGAAGATCACTGTAGAAAACCGTGCAGTCGAAGATCAGTAT
>NW_025189454.1:2547-3244 GCF_004010195.1 Chiloscyllium plagiosum | reverse complement strand
TCCGAAAGTAGAGCATTGCAATGAAACCTTTCATGAGCTGAAATGGCGTAAATCGAAAAAGCATTAACTTGTATGGGAAAAAAATCCCTCAATTTCTTAAAAGCAACAATCCACTTCGGATTTTTTCAGCGAGAGAAAATAGGTACTAAGGTAATTATTTTGTAAAAGCAAAGTGGCGTAAAGCAAACTTTTGCAAAGTGGGGGATACCTGCACATTTATTTCTTGGTAATCCGACAAAAATAACTATCAGATTTTGTGATTATTGCAACGAATAATAGATAGAAGCAGATCTAATGTTGGACAGAAAAGCAATTCAATCTGTGCTTAGGTATTTTCTAATCAACATTCACAGCAGCTCTGATACAGTTCAGTTGAAGATGTGATTTGAAACCTTGCCTCCTGGTCTTGTGGTAGAGACACGAGCACAGCTCCTTTGAAAATGTTCCCACCCAGGACGGGCAGGACTGTAATGGCACATTTAATGTAGTTACTCAAATGAAAACTAATCAGCTGTTTATTGTAGTAATTGGAGTGGAAATTAATTAGGTAGTTTCTGTGTGTAATGGACTGGAAATGAAATAGCAGTTTACAATAATAATAGAATATAGGAATGATGGTCTTAAATAAACAGGAATCCCATGACAATTCTTCAAACAACAAATTGACTGTGTGATCATTGTATGCTGATTTGTTTTT
>NW_025189454.1:0-2190 GCF_004010195.1 Chiloscyllium plagiosum | reverse complement strand
ATCACTTCCATCCAGAAGGACAAGGGCAGCAGGTACTTGGAAACATCACCACCAACAAGATTCCCTCCAAGCCACTGACCACCTTTTCTTGGCAATATATATTCGTTCCTTCACAGTCGTTGGTTCAAAATTCTGGAATTCCCTCCCTAATGGCTTTTTGGGTCAAAATCCCACAACAAGTGGACTGCAATGATTCAAATAGACAGTTCAGCACCACATTCGACAAGGCAAATAGTGATGGACTATTAATTCTTGCCAACCAGCGATGCCCAAGTTACACAAATGAATTTTTGAAAAGCAATTGAAGGAATCACTGAGGATGGCAAGGGCACAAAATGTACTCTGTGTTGAAGATTTCAATGTTCACCATCAAGAGTGGTTAGGCGGCATACTACTGATGGAGTTCGTTGGGTCCTAAAGGACATAGCTGTGAGGCTGGGTCTGCAGGCATTGGTGTGAGAATCAACAAGAGGGAAAAACATACTTGAGCTCATCCTTACCAATCTGCTAGCTGCAGGTGCATCTATCCATGATGGTATCAGTAAGAGCGACCACTGCACAGACCTTGTGGAAACAAGTCTCACCTTCAAATTGAGAATAACCTCCATCGTGTTGTATGGCACTGTGACCGTGCTAAATGGGACAGACTTTGAACCGATCTAGCAGCTCAAGACAAGGTGTCCATGAGGCGTTACGCCCCCAGCAGCAGCAGAACTGTGCACTAGCACAATTTGTAACCTCATGGTATGACATATCCCCCACGCAACTATGACCATCAAGTCAAGGGATCAATCCTGATTCAATGAAGAATGCAGGAGGGCATGCCAGGAGCAGCACCAGGCATACCTAAAAATGAGGTGGCAATCTGGTGAAGCGACCAAACAGCAACCTTGTATGCCAAACAGTATAAGCAGCAAGTAATAGAGCTCAGTGATGCAGTGACCAACAGATCAGATCTAAGGTCTGCATTCGTGCCACATCCAGCCGAAAATGGTGGAGGACAATTTAACAACTCACTGGAGGAGGAGGCTCCACCAGTATTCCCATCGACAATGATGGAAAAGCCTAGCACATCAGTGCAAAAGATAAGGCAGAAGCTTTCTGGGAGCTAAATATTCAAAGACGTACATCCAAATGAAAAGACAGGTGGGGGTAAGAGTGACTGGGGTTGCCTGATGAGTAAGAAATGAAGGTAAATTAATAGCATCGACAATGATGGAAAAGCCTAGCACATCAGTGCAAAAGATAAGGCAGAAGCTTTCTGGGAGCTAAATATTCAAAGACGTACATCCAAATGAAAAGACAGGTGGGGGTAAGAGTGACTGGGGTTGCCTGATGAGTAAGAAATGAAGGTAAATTAATAGCAATAAATTAAGTGGAGTCAGGTAATGTAGATTCGCAAAGGTAAAAACACGATAATGGGAGTTATCTAGAGACCTCCAAACAATAGTCAAACTTGGGGCATACGATACATGAGGAGATAGGAAAAGCGTGTAAGAAAGGCATGGTTACAGTGATCGGGGGGATTTCAATGTACAGGGGGACTGAGAAAATCAGGTTGACAGTAGATTGCAAGAAAATTAATTTGTGGCATTTCTAGAAGATGGCTTTACAGAGCAACTTCTGGAACCCACTAGAGAACAGGAAATACCGGATTTAGTGTTGTGCAATGAGGTAGCCTTGATAAGGGAGCTTAACGTGAATGAACCCTGAGGTGGCAGTGACCCTAATATGATAGAAGTTACTCGGCAGTTTGAGAGGGAGAAGGGGGAATCAGATGTAACTGAATTACAACTGAATAAAGGCAACTACTGAGACATGAGGGAGAAGCTGGAGAGAATTGATTGGGAGAAGAGCGTAACAGGAAAGACAGTGGAACAGCGATGGGAGGGGTTTATGGGAGTAATCCGGGTGACACAGCAAACATTCATCCCGAGGAGAAAGACACGCATTAAAGAGAGCATGAGGCAATCATGTCTGACTCGGGAAGTCAGGGACAGCATAAAAGCAAAAGAGAAATCACATCATGTGGCAAAGTGCAGTGGGAAACCAGAGGATTGGGAAGCCTAGAAACACCAACGGAGGATAATGAAGGAAGAAGTAAGGAGGGAAAAGAATAATCATGAGGGAAAGCGAGTCAGTAATATTAAAAACAACATTGCCAGAGTGTTTTGAGATATACAAAGTTCA
>NW_025189453.1:1742-3244 GCF_004010195.1 Chiloscyllium plagiosum | reverse complement strand
CAGGTTGGACCGAAGGATCTGTTTCCATGATGTCCATCTCTATGACTGTAAGTGGGTACGACAGATGCTGGAGATTACAGTCAAGATTAGAGCAGTGTTGGAAAAGCACAGCAGGTCAGGCAGCATCCGAGGAGCAGGAAACCCCTACATCAGGAATAACTTCACAGAGGCCGCCATTATCCAGTCACCAACTCACCCTTTTGTTTTCACATGGAGTCCTTGACACGGATCCAGCTTCCTCAGAGCCAGCTCAGAGTGAACAGAACGTCTGATCGTCCTGTTTATTTTTTTTCCGAATAGCAGTCAAAGTCGTTCCTAGGTGTAGGTAGGCCAGGCAGCAGCAGCAGGGGTGCAGGCGAGGTCCAGGCTTCAGTAACAGGAGCAGGCCCAGAGTGTCGCAGCAGTGGTGGTAGTAGCTGCCTGTGCAGCTGAGCACAGCTTCAAATTAACAGAAATAAACAGAAAGAAACCACAGAAAACAATCACAACAAACTATGAAAAATAAATTAAAATTAAACTCCTCCTCAGTAGGAAGACACCAACAGCAGCACATAAGACACACTGAGGCTGTTTCGAAGTCAGTCTCCTCTCAAGAAGATTGAAGAGTCCTTCATATGCTGATCCAGCTCCCCTAGAGCCAGATCTCAGTGAGCAGATCCCTTGACATGCCTGTTTACTTTTCTTGCACTACCACCCGACAGCAGTCGTGCTTATTTTTTCCGAGTACCCATGTCATGTGTAGGTGTCAGATGCAGTGAAAAATAACAAGTGTGTAAATCTTAATTTATGTGGGAAATAGAACCCACTCATTGCATAATTTCAGTCCAAGACAAGATCTGCAGCAGCAGTATCATCTGATATACTCTTGCAAGAGTGGTGTCTACAAGATAGGCACACAGTACAAAACCTTAATACAATTCATTTCTCTTTCCCTCCTCCCACTATTCTAAACCCAGCGCCATTCCTCTTGTTTATCTCTTGCCTTATTTGGCCTTGTGCGTAACAATACAGGTTTTGCTTGGCCATTTCACCATATCCCTCTGTGGTCTATTGTTAGCGTATATCCTCCTCCACTGCCATCTGCTTCCTTGCTTGCTAAAGCAACATTTCCTCTCATTCTTCGTCCACACTGAGCCTTATGACCTCTTGATTGTGGTTTTTCTTTTTGCAGAAGCGGGAAACAGATGCTTATAACTGTTTGTACAAGCATATCTAGCTTAACCTACACTCCCCTTCCCCTTTCATGATTCAGCTTTGTGATTTTTGCAGACAACATTTATAATTGCTCCTAACAATTTACATTCCATCACCATGAAGGAAACAGACAGTCCTGTTTATTTATATTTTATTAAACAATTTACAGTTTATACAAACAATTACATTTACAGCTGTATACAGAGAAACAGCAATTTTACAAAGGAGGGGAATGACAAAGCCAAGCCCCAAACCCTGACACTCAATCGGTTTTCAGGGAAATGAGGACAAACCTCAAATCCCAGTTT
>NW_025189453.1:0-1537 GCF_004010195.1 Chiloscyllium plagiosum | reverse complement strand
TTCTCGGGACGACAGTGCTCAGAACGGCCTACCCACCATCTGGCTCTCGGGGAGACTGTCATCAGGGTGGCCTACCCACCGTCCGGCTTTCGGGACAGCCTACCAACCTTCAGGTTCACAGGATGGCCTACCCACCCTCCGGCTTTCGGGGTGACAGCTTTCAGGACGACCCATGAGCCTCCCAGCTCACAGTAAGGCCTGCCAGACCCAGGGACATACAATACAGTGCAGATTCCTGAAGAAGGGCTCATGCCCGAAACGTCGATTCTCCTGCTCCTTGGATGCTGCCTGACCTGCTGCGCTTTTCCAGCAACACATTTTCAGCTCTGATCTCCAGCATCTGCAGTCCTCACTTTCTCCTCCAGTGCAGGTGATAAGCCCAACAAACCATATGACAGTAAATTACCAACAAACAGAGTCCTTTCTAGTCCAGAGTCCATTAGCACAGACATTTCTCTTCAAAATGTAGAGTCCATTTCCAGGCCTGAGGGGTGGAGAGAGTGCCATACAAGGCCTTGATGAGACCACATCAGAATCAGTCTGTACATTTTTCTCTCATTTAAAATAATTACATTGACAGCAAGTTTCACCTGCCTTTTTCCTGGGAATGAAGGGTTTATCTTATGAAGGAAGGTTGAACAAATTGGCTTTTACACATTTAAGTTTGGAAATCTGAGAGATCTTTTTGAAATGTATAAATTCCTCTGAGGGAACATGATAAGGTGGTTGATGGGATATTGCTTTCTCTTGTAGGTTTGACAAGATGTTCTGTATAATAAGATATCGTCAGAGTCCTACAGCACCGAAACATACCCTTTCGTCCAACTCATCCATGCCAACCAGGTATCCTAATTGGAACTAGTCCCATTATCCTGTGTTTGGTCCATATCCCTCTAAACTTGTCCTATTTATGTCGTCTGTTAAATCTTGTGATTGTACCCACTACAACAATTCTTTTTGGCAACTTGCTCCGTATTTGCACCACCCTCAGGTCTCACCTTAAACCTATGCACTCTGGGTTTGGAGTCCCCCATCCTGAGGCTATTCACTTTTATTGATTTCCCCCACAATTTTATAAACCTCTATATGGTCACCCTTCACCCTCCAATACTCCGGTGAGAAAAGTCCCAGCCAATCTAGCCTCTCCTTATAACTAAAATCCTGCAGTCCAGGCAACATCTTTGTAAATCTATTCTGCAGTTTAACAACAGCCTTCCAACAGCAGGGCGATCATAAATTTTCCCAGTACTCCAAAAGTGACCTCACCAATGCCTTGCAGAATTATTTTCCCCTGAGAGGGCTGTTGCACTGTGTAAATCTCTTCTGTACAAAGTTGTGAAGGCTGAGTTGATGAAGTTATGAAAGGGTGAGCAAGGTGACCTTTTTTTTGAAAAAAGATAAGGACCCCGGGGCAACCGATAGAAATGTGGAATTGAAATTGCAACCAGAAGAGCAGTGACCTTCTTGAATGGTGGAGCAGACTTGAAGGGACGAAAGGCTGACTTTTGCTTTGATATTGGTGGAGACAGGTTATGCC
>NW_025189452.1:0-3244 GCF_004010195.1 Chiloscyllium plagiosum | reverse complement strand
TTTAAAATTTTCCTCTTGCTGATGTAACTCAATGCGTTTTTTAGAGAAAAACATATTTTCATGACTATTTATTTGATCTTGATTTGTCCCAACCGTCTGATTTAACACCGTCTTTACTAATGCTACTTCATCTTCTTATGTATACTCTTTAATGCTTTCGCCTTCAATTGGTGACTTTGTGACCTCCTCACTCAGTAAATATTCCCAGATAAGAATCCTGCATTGCTTCAGTTGCTTGAGTACCGATTGACATTTCAATTACTGTAGGAAACATGCATACCAGTGAATCAGCGGTATCATTTACAAGGACAACTTGTATTCTTGGAGCCGAGAGTTTGTCTACTTCTTCGACCACAAATTCTGCACTCTCCTCTGGACACTCTAACTTCGCTTTGCGTAATTGAGCTCATTTTGTCCGACCATGACTTCCTGTAACCAGTATCTTTTCGAGCAATAAATCTTCAGGAATATATATCTCCTCATCCGTCAGCACCGCAGACTGAGAGGATTCTGCGATCCTTAAAAATGTAACATCGTTATCTGCTACTCCTAGCCCATCTGAATAAACTTAATGTTTCCAAGTTTATATTTTTTAAACAGATCAGACAGTTGATCCTTCACTAACCTCTGATCAGCTTGTGCACTCTCATGCAACTTTCGACCTCTCACTGCGCTTTCTGTTAGCACTACCACAAACCTTCCAGGCTTATCCTGCTTTCCCACGTCTGGCTTTCCTGTGCTTCTCCATGTCCAACAACGCTGTGATTTCATTTGGCCCACTTTATTACAATGAAAACACCTGAGATTTTTACCTTCTATGTCCCATCAATTATATCCTTTTTATAGTATGGGAAGTTCTCCTTTTCATCTTCACTGAGGATTTCTGTTTTCCCCAAATTCTATCCCTCGTGGATTGAAATTAATTCGGATGTCAAACCGTGTTTTATTTGCAAACTCAGCGTCATCAGCTACTTCAGCTGCTAACCCTGTTAACTTTCTGCTATTCCACATAAGTTCACACAATGTCGGGCAGTGAATTTAAACTCCTTCAACGTTGTTGTCTCTCGAACTACTACGTAATTTTGCTCAATTTTTCAAGCTCTTATCCATCTGTCAATTTACTTTGATTGATCCTTTCAAAATCAATATAGATTTGACCAGGGACTATCCTCAGAATCCAGAAACGTTTCAGTCGGCATCTGATACAGGCTCATATGCACTTAAGATAGCTTTTTTCACCTCTTCATATTCCCTCTATACCTCTTCTGTTAGTGATGCAGATGGTTCACTCGCAATAACAACTAGGTTTGTTTTCATCAACAGAACTTACAAGGTCACTGTCCACTGCATTTGCTTTGCCACTTTTTGAAATGAGATGAAAATAGCTTTAACAATCTTTTCATCAAATTTCGGTGATGCTTGAAGATACTTCAACAGCTTCGCACCAAGCTTTTGACTATCAGGGACTCAGCCTCACTCTCGATCACTAAGTCTATCTTTATCGTTCATCTCCATTCTTTTCTGCTGGGTTCCATTCATATGTAGGCGAATGTAAGGTCTGCAGATGTTGGAGATCGGAGTCAAGGTTTGAGTGGTCCTGGAAAAACACAGCAGGCTAGGCAGCATCTGAGGTGCAGAAAAGTCGACTTTTCGGGCAGCGTGATGAAGGGCTCATGCCCGAAAAGTCGATTTTCATGCTCTTCGAATACTGCCTGACCCGCTGTTCCTTTGCAGTACCATTCCAATCTTGACTTTCGTTTTTAATTGTCAATTTCTGCAGTTCAATCTCTATTTCTTTTACTTCCTCTTCTGCGAAAGCCCTTTGCTGTCTTTCATTCTCTTCTGCTAAAGCCCTTTGTTATTTTTAAACCAACCAATTAACACCCGAAACAAAAGACAATAAGACCTACCAATCGTTGTTGAAATTCAGCAAACAACTTCCAACCTGTTTTTTACGAGACCAGACCCCTAAAAACATTTTCAACCAGGTATCCCAGACTGCAAATTTTCTATTTATTTCGCTTAGTGTATAGTGGATATTCTCGGAGTAATTTAGACAGGTAGACCTCGAAGTTTTTTTTTAAACACAAGATGTATTCACCAAATTATGGAATGAAACACAAAGAAAAGAAAACAGAATACTGGACAGCGTTTCCAATCCAATAGGGAGAATGTGGGAGCTGCAGATACTGGTGAATAGAATTAGGTGTATGGTGCTGGAAAAAAAAAACACAGCAGGAATCTGATGAAGGGCTTTTTCCAGAAACGCCGATCTTCCTGCTCCTTTTCCAGCACTACAATCTCTGATCGAATTCAATCCCGACTTAATGATGTTGTTCCGAAACTACTTGCAACAGTCGGAACACACACACACACACACACACACACACACACACACACGCATCCCTCAACACAGAGTAAAATCAAAGACTGGCTTACTGTTTGCAAGGAGATAGAGAGGTCCAGCAGCATTTCACAAAGCTCCTGCTGTGACTGAACTGATACAACTTCTGAACTGAACAAAGAACGCGAATCTACTCGAAAGTTAGCTATTCAGCTAGCTGTCTACTCCCCTTTGATTAGTTCTTTTTTCTAAGACATGGACGTCTTAAGCTAGATGTATTGTCATTCAGAGTAAAGAGAAAGGCCTAACTGAAGCCTTAAAACTTCAGATATGCTGGAGCCTGGCCAATTAGCCCTGTCTCCCTTAAACAAAACATCAAGGGCTTCGTAACCTTGTTACAGAAACAGAACTATAACACATTTGACCGGTTTGTAGTGATTTGCTGTCAGAACTATCAAAACTATTTGTGTACCAAAATAATTGCAATTCTGTTGCTAATAGTCATCATGGGTATAATTGCATCGAATAAAATGTCATTTTATTTTGTTTTGAACCTAAGAAATTAATTAGCAAAGTAGAGTGAGGTGGCCAGGTAAAAACAACTTTTTCTTGGTTGCTGCCCGTGTAAAGTGTGTCTAACTTTGTAGCGCCAGAGAGACTTGCCTGACCTTTACGCTGGTTACCTTATATTAATTAGTTAACTGCTCAACGTATTGTCCTGCACTAGACAGTGGAACTTCAAGGATCAAAGTGACTCATGAATGGAGACCCACAGAAAGCCCATCCTTTTATTACGGTATATGTCAAGAAGATTTTTCTTAGTCTAGTTGACAATTGCCATGAGTTTAGGTGTTCCCAAACTGACGGACATCGGTTATTACAAAGGCAAGTACACAAAAC
>NW_025189451.1:0-3244 GCF_004010195.1 Chiloscyllium plagiosum | reverse complement strand
AATCCAATATGGCCTCCCCTCTGGTCGGACAAGATGGGGGAAAATTGAACAGTTGGGGGGGAAAACTGCCAAGCCACCAACATTTGCAGACTATCCAGAGAATAGCTCTCTTAAAGGTACCTTTATCCATCAATGACCTGTGAAACAGAAGTCCCTAAGAAGAAGAAGATAGGGGAAGGTACAAAAAGAAGATTCAATAGTGGGCGGGCTGGTTTTGAAATCTGAATTTTTCTGTAAATCATAATCATAAACTGAATGTTGTGAATGTGGTGTGAGTCAAATGGGTGCTTTGTCCTGGATCGTGTTTAACTTCTTAAGTTTTGTTGGAACTGCACCCATTCAGGGAAGTGGGGAGTATTCCATTACTCTCCTGACTTATGTCTTGTAGATGATAGATAGGCTTTTGGGAGTTAGGAGATGAGTTACTCACCGCAGGATTCTCTGACTTGAACTTGTAGTGTCCATACTTATACAATAACTTCTGTTCAGTTTCTGGTCAGTAGTAACCCAAGGATGTTGATAGTATCGGACTAGTATTGTAGAGGGGAAGGTAAAAGATAGGTTAGAGAAAGGTGTTGAAAATAGTTGTTAATTAATTATTCTCTGTAAGACTTTTAAAAAATAAAATTGTTAATATTTACTTTAAATAGTGACTTTCGGGAATAGTTTCTTGCCTCTCAAATCTTAACAGATTACAGCACGGGTCAACTCATTTCTGTGCTGTTGGTTTTAAATTCGCCGGGGGGGAGCTGCCCGCGTTGTAACAGTATTAAAAGGCAGGGGTGTAAGGTTGTGAACAAAGCATATGGGATCCTTTTACTTAGAAATAATGTACAATGATAAAGAAGTTAAACAGTAATGAAAGCAACAGCAACTGTATTTAAATTGTGCTTTTATTAGAATGGACAGACCCCCAAGTCGCTGTATGTTATTAAACAAAACTTTGCAGCAGGCTCACAAGGATGACCAAATCTGGTCAAAGAAGTTGATCTAAAGGAGCATCTTAAAGAGGAAACAAAAAGTAGATGGAGGGTATTCCTGGGCTTGGGAGTATTAAAAGATTTATTTCTTCTTGGGATGTGGATGCCACTGGTGAAACCAGCAATTGCTGCCCATCCCTCTTGTCCTTGATGTGAATGGGCTTGTTGGGTCATTTCAAAGGGCATCTAAGAGTCACCTGTGAGTCTGGAATCACTTGTATTGGCCACACTAGATGGACGGCACGGTGGCCCAGTGGTTAGCACTGCTGCCTCACAGCGCCAGAGACCCAGGTTCAATTCCCGCCTCAGGCGACTGACTGGATGGAGTTTGCACATTCTCCCCGTGTCTGTGTGGGTTTCCTCCGGGTGCTCCGGTTTCCTCCCACAGTCCAAAAATGTGCAGGTTAGGTGAATTGGCCATGCTAAATTGCCCTTAGTGTTCGGTGAAGGGGTAAATGTAGGGGAATGGGTCTGGGTGGGTTGTGGGTCGGTGTGGACTTGTTGGGCCGAAGGGCCTGTTTCCACACGTAAGTAATCTAATCTAATGTGGAAGACTTCCCCAAGAAAGACATTAGTGAGCTAGATAGATATTTACAACAATCAATGATCATTTCATGATCACCACTACTTAGACCAGCTTCCAATTCTAGATTTTTATTTATTGAATTTTAAATCCTATCAGCTACCACCGTGGGATTTGAACCCACATCCTCAGAATGTTAGTCAGGTCCCTGGGATTGTTAGTCTATGGCAAAATCAAATTTTTCATTCAATTATAAGCTGAGGGCATCACTGACCAGGTCAGCATTTATCATCTATCCTTCTTTATCCTTTAGAAGGTGATAGTGAGCTGTCTTCTGGAGCTGCAGTAGTCCATTTGGCTCCTGCTATTAGGGAGGGAGTTCCAGGATTTTGAACCAGCAATAGCAAGTGGTGGTGTTATTACGTATCTGCTACCCTTGTCCTTCTAGACGGTAGAGACTATGGAATTGGAAGGTATTGTTTATGGAATCTGGGTGAATTTCTGCATTGCATCTTGTACATAATGCACTTCGTGGAAGAGAAACTGAATGTTGTGAATGTGGTGCGAGTCAAATGGGTGCTTTGTCCTGGATCGTGTTTAACTTCTTAAGTTTTGTTGGAACTGCACCCATTCAGGGAAGTGGGGAGTATTCCATCACTCTCCTGACTTATGTCTTGTAGATGGTAGATAGGCTTTTGGGAGTTAGGAGGTGAGTTACTCACTGCAGGATTCTCTGACTTGAACTTGTAATGTCCATACTTATACAATGACTCCTGTTCAGTTTCTGGTCAGTAGTAACCCAAGGATGTTGATAGTGGAGGGTTCAGCTATGTCAATACAATTTATTTGTCAAGGGATGATGGTTAGGTTCTCTCTTGCTTGAAATTGTCATTGTTTAGCACTTGTGCAGTGCCATTTACCAGCCCAAGTCCGGAAATTGTCCAGGCCTAGTTCATTTGGACAAATACTGCATCAGTATCTGGGAACTCACAAACATTGTGTAATCATCATCAAACATTACCATTTCTGACCTTAGGATGGAGGGAAGGTCATTGATGAAGCAGTTGAACATGGTTGGGCCATGGTGATTATCCTGAAGGGCTCCTGTGGAGATGTCCTGGAGCTGAGATGACTGACCACAACCATACTTTGTGCTAGGTATGACTCCAGCCAACATAGAGTTCTTTCCCTAAATCCCGTTGACTTTAGTTTTGCTCAGGTTCCTTGATGATACTTCATCAAAAATAACCTGCAATCCCTCTCACCTCATCTCAGCAGTTCAACTATTTTGGCCATTTTTGAACCAAGATTCTAATGAGGTCAGCAGCTGAGAAGAGCTAGCACATTCCCCTAGGTATTAACCAAGCGTCTTGGTAGCTGAAGGCCGAAGGTCCAATGATGACGCATTTAAAGTTGGGGATATTGAAGGAGGCGGGGATTGAAGAAGTACGATGTTTCAGAGTGTGGTGGTGCTGGAGGAAAGTACAGACATAGTGAGGATGAATATCAAAACAAGGATGAGCATCTTAAAACCAAGACATACCTTGACTTGGAGCCAATGTGGGTCTTTCAAATCAGACTTAGTAATTTGATTGAGCTTCAATGGTATCAATTCTGGGCCGCACTTTTTGGGAGGCATGTCAAGGGTCTTGGAGAGGCTGTGATAACTGTATAGTAGAATGGTTCCAGATATGCAGGATTCAATAATGTGGAGAGCCTCAGCAGCTGAGATAGATCTTAT
>NW_025189450.1:0-3244 GCF_004010195.1 Chiloscyllium plagiosum | reverse complement strand
GAAAGGTTGAGTAGATTACGTTTATTTTCATTTTAAAAAAGGAGATTGTCGGGGGTTGGATCCTGATTGAGGTTTATAAAATTATAAAGGGTATAGACAGAGTGGATACAGATAAGCTTTTTCGCAGCGTGAAGGATTCAGTAACGAGAGGTCACACTTTCAAGGTGAGAGGTAGAAAATTTAAGGAGGATACACGCGGCGAACAGTTCACACATAGGATCGTTGGCATTTGGAATGATTTGCCAGCAGAGGTGGCAGAGGCAGGCACGGTAGATTCATTTAAGATGCGTCTGGACAGATGCATGAGTGGGTGGGGAGCAGAGGGATCCAGATACTTAGGAATTGATCGACAGGTTTTGACAGTACATTTGTATTGGCTCAGGCTTGGAGAACCAGAGGGCCTGAACCTGAAATGCAAATTTCCTTTGTCCTTTGTTCCTTGTTCTTTTTCAGAACTGACCCTGAATGTGTGCCACAACCTCTATTTTGACCAATTCGAATGAGACACTGCCTCAGTATTGTCCCTGCGGCACGTGGCTACAGTTACTGCTTCAATACTGAAACTCTGAAATTAATTTCTCCCTAAGGACTGAACTTCTGAAAGTGCAGCACTTGTTCTCTACGGTTCCCCTCAGAGGGCTGCACCACCTCAGGACAATGACGCACTGGCTCAGTGTTGCCTGTCTGTCAATGAATGAGTCCCTTAGACTGACGCTCATGCTGCTATACCTGTTTGTTGACCTTGTGATCATGTGTCACTCCCTCAATTCTGATCACATTCTAATGAGGAACTGCCAGAGTACTGCCTGACAATAATTCACTCCCACAGTTCTGACCATCTGGCTGTTCTGCAACGCCTCAATACTAACACTGTGATAGAACTGGAATACCTCAGTGCTTTCTGAGCAATAATCCTCTGACAATTGTGCATTTGCAGAGTTCTGAACATCTGACTGTGCTGCAAAAACTCAGCCCTAACACTCTGATAGAGCTTGAATACCACAATACTACCTGAGTATTGACTCACGAAAAGTAAAGCACTCCTACAGTAGTTCTGAGCATGCGACAATGCTGCAACACCTCAGTACTAACCCTCTGAAGGAGCTGCAATACCGGAGTACCGCCCTATTTCTGTCCTCGCCCACCATTCTAGCCACCCAACACTCCACCCCGGAAAACGCATTTTCACAATACAGAGCTTATCTTACGATCACTCCTTCAAAACTGAAACTTCAACAATATTGTACACCTTCAGATCTGAACAAGTGACAAAATGCTACTCCATCAGACCCTCTGACTGATAAGCCTTCTCTCAGTATTGTCACTCTGAAAATTTGGCTTTGCTCATTACTGCCTGCTTAAGAGAGCACCACCGCCTCAGTGTTTAACCATTTAAAGTGTGTCGCTCACTCAATTCTGACCCAATTAAAGTGAAGTATCGGCTTAATTTTATGCTTTCATAATGATACTCTCCCTCAGAACAGTAACACACATTCTCAGGACTGACATTCCAGGAACGACTGTTGCCTCAGAACTGACCGTCTGACTATGAATCACTACCTAGTTTTTGAACCCCATACAGAAGTACGTCCGCAAACTGAGCTCCTGACAATGACACGATGCCTCAAAGCTGATCCTTTGACTGCGCTGCGATACCTCAGTACTGACCCTCTAATTTCGTAGCACTGCCTTAATTCTGGCTCCATTACAATGAGGTACTCTCTCAGTACAGACCTCTGACAATGAGAGCATTCTCAGTACTAAATCTCTGATAATTCGGCATTCCATCAGGACATACTGTCTGATAGAACCACAATAATATTTACCGTCCCTATAATTGTGATGCACCCTCTCAGTTGTTAATCCAATATAATGAGGAACCGGTTCAGTCAGACCCAGTTTTTCTATTATATTCAGAACAAACAAAGATAGGCTGCCTCAGGACTGCCCTTTAACAATTTGGCACTCGCTCACATCTGACCGTATTAAGATGAGCATCCTGTCAGTATTTACCCTCTACCAGTGATGCTATCCCACGCGCGTCAGAAATGAGTAAGGAACACACATTAAGAGGTTCAGTCTTGAGGTAGTCAGCCATTGTGTGATAATCTGCCATTGTTCTACCCGATTAACCAACAAATTATTATTCGACTCTAGTCTTGAAACTTTCCTCCACCTTGCGAAGTGTCTGATGGAGGCGTAAAATCTTAATAAATGCTGAGAGGCACACTCTTAGAAAGACATCTTCGATATAAAGGCGTTCCACAGTCTGGATGCTCTGATAATAAGTCTCTTATTCTGGACTAACAGTCCTACTCTACCTCAGGAGGCATGCTGTAAAGATGTTACACCCTCTTAGTTCTGTTCCTCTTACAATGGGACACTGCCTCACTGTTAAATCTCTGACAAAGAGGCACTGCCTCATTTTTGATCCTCTGACACGGTGGCACTGCTCGACAATTGACCTGCTGACTGTTATGTAGCATGTCAGTACTGATCCTGTACTGGTTTGGCACTCACTCAATGCTGTTAGACATAAAATGAGGAATTGCCTCAGTATTGATTCTCTGACAGTTATGCAGCGCCACTGCTTTAACTCAATGTAAGTGCTACAGTGCCTGAGTACTAGTGCTCTGACATTGCTTCAATATCACAATGTTCACCCTCTGACAATGAGGCCCTCAATCCAGCATTGACCCGCTAATCGAAATGCAATGCTGCTACTCAGCACTGACAACTCTGTTCTCTGTCAGTGTCAAGATTGGGGAGTGTTGCATTTTCGGAGATGGATGGAACGTTCTACTGTCGGAGGGGCAAGACTGAGGAACTGCCAACCTATTCGATCATCAGTACTGAGGGACAGCTGCACTGTTGGAACATTAAGAGAGTGCTGCACTGTCAGAGGGACAATCGTGAGATGGTTCTGAAGGGTCATAGCATTTTCACAGTGTCATCACTGAGGGAGCTCTGCACTGTTGAAGGACCGATTTTAAGGGATTGTCGTCCTATCTGTGGGTCAGCACCATGGGTGTTCAGCTTCTACGAAAGAACGCTGCCACTAGTCGAGCGTTTGACCAAAAGACATTCACGCACTACTGGCTGTCTGAAAGTGCTGCATGACCTAGAAATGTCTGGCACTCTCTCAATTCTGCCACAGTTCAAACGAGGCAATAGATCAACTTGATCATCTGAGGAAAATGCCCTACCTCATTACTGACCTCTGACAGAACTGAAATACCTCAGT
>NW_025189449.1:1773-3243 GCF_004010195.1 Chiloscyllium plagiosum | reverse complement strand
TAATGAATGGAATGTATAAAATAGAAGTAGAGAGAATGTTTCCACTGGCAGGTGAAGCCAGGACAAGAGGGCATCACCTGAAGATGAGAGGCAGCAAATTTAGGACTGAATTGAGAAGGAACTTCTTGACCTCTATGGAATTCATTGCCCAGGGAAGTATTGATGCTAGTTCAGTAAATGTTTCTAAAGCTAAGGTAACTTTTTTAAAAGGAATAACTAATTCATTAAGGGATATGGTGAGAACGTTGGTAAATGGTTCTGCGTCCAAAAAATGATCAGCCATGATCTTAATGAATGGCAGAGCAAGCTCAAAGGGCAGGACGGCCTTCTCCTAGGTCTTTTGTTGTTATATTTTGCATTCCTCCCGCACTCTTGACTTTCAGGTGCTGGTGTTGGATGAGGATGGACAAAATTAAAATTCACAGAACACCAGGTTATAGTCCAACAGGTTTATTTGGAAGCACTCACTTTGCAGCTTCTACATCAGGTGGTTGTGTGATTTTTAACTCTGTCCCTCACTCTTGTAACTGATAAACAGCAACAAAAACCATGAAGCAGTGCGCATGCTCCAGGTAACAATGGGCCCCTGGTGGTTGATGTCAGCGGAAGACCAATGGAAAGGCAGGGGCACAGCTGGAGGACCTGGCGGGGCATTTGGTCCTCCGACCAATCAGAGTAAATGAGGGACGGGACTAGACTATACCACGTGATCATCCTCACGGTGGGCGCGGGCCATGTGGATGGAGAGCTGTTGGTAAGGAAAGAAATAAACAGCAGGGAAATGGTGTTGGTATGGGCTGAGAGATTTTACAAATATTTGGTGAACATCGGAAAATACAAATTTTAAACTTACAGTCCCGTTTTTGCAGTAAACTGGAAAATAACCTCATCATGTGAGCGCCGCCATCTTTATTCGGGGCAGAGATTCACTGGACACGTGTGCGGCCGCCAGCTTTGTCGGGGGCAAAGTTCAGAGGTGTGTACATGCAGCCCTCCCTGGTAGAGAGTTCTCGGGCAGAATTTACCCAGAGCACATTCAAACCCAGAGAAATGGATTGTTTTTTCTGGATTTGTGTCTTCATCCATTTAAATGATTTGGATGTGAATAGAGCCGGTACAGTTCGTAAGTTTGCAGATGACACCAAAATTGGAGGTGTTGTTGACAGTGATAAAGGTTGTCTCAGAATACAATGGGATATTGATCAGATGGGCCAATGGGCTGCAGAGTGGCAGATAGGGTTTAATTTAGATAAATGTGAGGTGCTGCATTTTAGAAAAGCAAATCAGAGCAGGACCCACACTAAATTGTAAGGTCTTGGAGAGTCTTGCTGAACAAACAGACCTTGGAGTGCATGTTCATGGTTCCTTGAAAGTAGAGTCACAGGTAGATAGGATAGTGAAGACATTGTTTGGTATTCTTCCCTTCGTTGGTCAGAGCATTGAGTAAAGGAGCTGTACAGGACATTGGTT
>NW_025189449.1:0-1400 GCF_004010195.1 Chiloscyllium plagiosum | reverse complement strand
TTCACAGACCTTTTTGTAAATGGATTGTCCACTGCTGCCCGACTCCTGACCGTATGCTGCTCCATTAATCAGGTTATTTTTTCCACAATATCTTTGACAGTCAATAATTCTTTTTTCCAATAGTGAGTGGATTTTTCTTCCATTTCTGACAGTCAAATTCTGCACCATTTTCATTCCCTATAATTCATATTGCACTCCCTGAAACATGATGTGTACTTCTCCTTCCACAGATACCAGTGATCATTGCTAAAGCCGTGTTGCCTGTGGAGAGGGTGATGTTTGATGTCCTTGTACAGCTGCAGTTTGAATGGTGAAGGCGCTCCCACAACGTGGCTGGGTAAGAGACATTACAGATTATTCACTCAGCGATAGTGAAAAGTAGAAGATATCTGTACAAATCAACATGTTTTTAATTTCACAAAAATATTGAGAACTTTTGACATAAGGCCACAGCTGGAGAATATTATGTCCAGTGACCAAAACCATTGCCAAATAAGCAATTTTTTAGGAATGCCTTAAAGGAAGAAAGCAGATCTTAGAGGGTGGGAATTCCAGACGGTGTTGCCTTGGAATCTATAGAAACAGTCACACAGCTGAACTCAAAAATAAACACATCATTGGGAGTCTAAACTAAAATGAGTTGTTGAGATGTGAAAGGGTGTATGGTGCAGGAAGCTAGGAATGATTACAGCCAGGAATTTAGTCAAGGGTGTGAAAGTAAATTGTTGTTGCTTATAAATGGGAGCCTTTTGATGGATCAGCAAGTTCTGGTACAAGTGAGCACTTGGGCGGTAGACTTTTCAATATTCTGGATATTATAGGGAGGGTGATTGTGGGATGCTGGCCAAGAGTGGGTTTACATAATGAAATCTAGAGTTAACAAAAGGAATGAAGGAGAGTTTCAGTAAATGAGCTGAGGCTGTGGTGAGGTCAGGTGATATCACTGAAGTCGAAATCGTGGTCTTGGAGTGGGACTGGGCTGTCACCCTCAGGTCTGGGATTCAGCTGTTTGTCAGTTTGTGAATCAAGTCTGTCACAAGCTCAGAAGCTGATTGGCCCTGGAAGCACCCAAACTGGGTGTCACTGAGCAGGTTATTGTGAACATGTGCTTGACAGCACTGTTAATGACAACGTCTATCACTTCACTGCTGAGCGAGTGTGGACTGATGGAGGGAAATTGGCTGGGTTGGATGTGTCCTGTGTTTTTGTGTTGAACAACACTGGGAAACATTTCCCAATGTCGGTAGGTGCCAGTGCTGGAGTAGTACTTGTCTTGGTGAGCAGCAAGTTCTGGAGCACAGCCATCAGTATTATTGCCACAATGCTGGCAGGGCCCATAGCCTTTACACTACTTCTCCACTTCTTGATCTGATTTGAAATAAGTTTTCAACCAATTCGAT
>NW_025189448.1:0-3243 GCF_004010195.1 Chiloscyllium plagiosum | reverse complement strand
CGTAAATGACCAAAAGTAGAGGATCCAGCAGCGAACTTTGTTGCACGCCACGGGTCACAGGCCTCCAGTCTGAAAATCAACCCTTCACCACCACACTCTGTCTTCTACCTTTAAGCCAGTTCTGTATCTAAATGCCTAGTTCTCCCCATATTCCATAAGATCTAACCATGCTAATGAGTCTCCCGTGGGGAACCTTGTCGAACAGATTACTGACGTCCATATAGAGCACATCCACTACTCGGCCCTCATCAATCCTCTTTGTTACTTCTTCAAAAAACTCAATCAAGTTTGTGAGACATGATTTCCCACGCACAAAGCCACGTTGACTATCCATAATGAATCCTTGCCTTTCGAAATACATGCACGTCCTGTTCCTCAGGATTCCCTCCAACAACTTTCCCACCACCGAGGTCAGGCTCGTCGGTATATAGTTCCCTGGTTTGTCTTCACCGCAATTCTTAACATTTATGTTATGGTGGACTCTTTTGACTCTGTAGAATTTCTCTCGTTGGTCAAAGAAAGTTGGTAAAGGACACCCATGCTCTTAACACTGGCACCAGATGGACGTGATAATGACTCGAGGCTCCCACCTACGGAACGTCATTACGATGCACTCTTTTCGGAGTGCCAACTGCGACACAGATCACTCTCTCGTTTATCGCAAGGTCAGAAGTTGGCCAACCAAAATGCACTACGCCAAGAATCCAAAAAAAAAAGTGCATCGATGCCAGTAAGATTCAACACCCAGAAAATACGAAGGTGTACATCACGTAAATGGAACATCCATTCCTTTCAGACCCACCCGAAGGAGATTTTCAGCAGAGATGGGAGTGTCTCAGGGACATTATCCACAACACGTGTTGGAGGTGGCCTTTGAGATTTCATACCTTGGCTTTACCATCACAGGCAGTCTCTCCTTAGACTGAACAGACAGATCGTAACTGCAGCCTCAACATTTGGCAGTCCAACAAAGAGAGCCTGGGAGAACAGAAAGGTGATGACGCATACCAAGATTGCATTCAACTGGTCCTGCGTCATCAGCACACTGTTTTATGGCAGCGATAACTGGAGCCTGTATTCCAGACAAGAGTGGCGTCTCATAGACTTCCACCGTTGCAGCCTGAGACGCATCCTCGATTTACTGAGTCACCAACACTGAGTTCCTGGCCCGCGCCCAGATACAGCAATTTTACCCTGCTCCAACAACACCATCTCTGATGGAACGGCCACTTAATCTGCATGTCAGAGAGGATGATGCTGAAAGACCTGCTGTAAGGGGAACTGTCCTCCAGCAAAAGAGTACATGGGCGGCCATATCTTCATTTCAAAGATGTCAGCAAGAGAGACATGAAGTTATTGATCATAAACTGAGGGAGGTAGGATGACATTAAAAGCGATCTCCCTCGCTGGAGGCTGGAATTATGCAGCAATCTAAAAAGAGGAAAAGTGAAGCTGAGGACTGTTGTGGAAGAAACCTGGACCGGCTAGAATGGAAGATCACCATTACAACACCGGAGAACACGGCTTTGAAATCCAGACGCTTCACGTGAGACTGCCATTCCTGCCTGGGCTCCCATAGCCACAACAATACTCAAAAATGATTGGATCAAGAATCCCAAGGCACAGATCCATGGTCTTGCGAGAATAACCGATGTCACCAAGTGACAGCGCAAAATATTAATTTAACACCACACACACGTTCCTTTTCTGCAGGACTAAATTCACCATTTGCTTTCTTACCAGTGTGGCTACTCTTCTAACAGCCGTTTGCCATTGAACGGTGGTAGACGTTTTTGAGACACCCCTTTCCATTAGTTTTCAAACTTTTTCCCATAAATGCTCTTTGCTGCACTTATCTGATTTTTCGCTTCCCGTCGGAACATTAGACATTGTCTTCAGGGCTCAATTTTGGGGTCGAAGACGTCATAAATCACTGTCACTGCGCTTTCGACTTGGGGACACTGCGGTACATTGTTCAGAATGGTGCGGTTCGAGGGTTAGGGTTCGGGGATGGGTAATACTGTCACACAATATTTTTACAGAAAGAATAGTATGGGAATTTGTGGAAGCTCGTGACGTCGACACGAAGGACCATACAAAAAAGCAACGAAGATTCAAGGCTGTCACTTTATTACCAGTCCCGGGCCGCGTTTGCCTCTGGTAAATGTGAGCTACATTGACGAATATTTTTCTGTGAATCATGAATATAATCTGGAATTGGAAGTGGCTGCAATTCATAATCTGAGAGAATGCATTTAGTTTGTTTTTTGTAGGAATTCCCTGAATCTACGTGTGAGCAAGGCAAATATATAACAAATACAGTCCAACGCCTAGCAACATCCTGTGTACCCTTTTGTATGAGTCTAAAGGCTCACAACCTACCTTTAATGTTGCATCCAGAACTGGATGCAACTGTTCAATCGTGGCCTAAATTAAGATTTCTCAGAGCTGAAAGTCGAAATCCTTAGTTTTATGCTGAGTGTGTTATTTGGTGAATGCAGTCATGACATATACCTTTTTGAACACCGTATTCACTTCTGTTGACACTTTTAGAGAGCAACTGACATGCACCTCAATAACCTTTGCCTATTACTGCACCTCTGGGTTCTGCCATTTCCAGTACACATTTTATTTTTGCATTAGGTCTCTCAAAATACATCACCGCCTACATGGAATCACAGAAATGTAGTATGGAAGAAGAACATTTAACCATCGAAGTCCACAAGGACAATCCAATAAGCATCTTAACCAAACCTTTGTCATTAAGGTATCCTTGTATTCCTATCTTTCTCATGGCTAATCCACCATGCGTTTACATATTTGGACTGTGACAGACAGCCTGAACAACCGAAGACTCCCCACTCAGACTTGAAGACTATTATGCAAACTCCAAACAGACAGTCGCTCGAGGGGGCAATCGAATCCTGGTCTCTGGCACTGAGGCCAAAATGATAACAATTTCGCTTGTTCAAACTGTAACTACAATTTTCCCCCCATCTTACAAACTGATCGTTATCCCATTACATCCTTTGACAAGTCTCCTCACAATTGACTGCTGTTCATAGAATCATGGAATACCGGCAGTGTGAAAGCAAACAATTCAGCCATCCAGTCCACACCGACATTTCTAAGAGTATATTACTCAGTAAAACATACTTATCCTATTGCTGTACCATTGCATTTCGCATGGTTAAAGAACGAAACCTATGTATCCCCTGCTCCCCTTATTAAGCTAGGCATCGA
>NW_025189447.1:2176-3243 GCF_004010195.1 Chiloscyllium plagiosum | reverse complement strand
CAACTGCTGCAAACGGAGGAGAAAATGAGGACTTACACACTGGACATCAGAGTCTAGAGTGCGGTGCTGGAAAACACAGCAGGTCAGACAGCATCTGAGGAGCAGGAGAATCGATGTTTTGGGCATGTGCCCGATGACTGATCATGCCAGAACCGTCCATTCTGCTGCTTCTTGGATGCTGCCGAACCTGCTGTACTTTTCCAGCAACACCGTCTCCATCGCTGCGGACTGTCATACAATCCAAGCTTCCAGCCGCAGAATCAGCAACACTCAGTGTAATGAGTCAACCTATTGAGGACACATTGCAGTGGTGTTTAGTGTCAAGTAGATCTTCATGAATGCGTGTCGTGAATTGTCTGTCCTGTATAATGTTCCCTGCTCTCACTACGTGCAACATTGTTTGACCATATTTGTTTGTACATGATGGGTATTGGGCCCATTGTTCTGGTGAGTTGTTGTCTAAATGTCGCTTTCGGTTTATATTATCTCATAAATCCGAGTAGTCAAAGGCTGTCCGTTCCGATACATTTTTGATTGATGTGTTGGGTCTTGGCATGCCCTCCTAACGTTGTTTGTCTGCAAGGAATTTGCGGGAATATCAATTGTTGCAAAGCATTTCTGGAGAATCCAGTAAACACCACAATCAGTTGTACAAAGTGGCAATGCACAGACATGACGAGGTCAACAAATTCGACCAGAACAACACAACAATAATTGGACAATAGTGGGCAGCCAGAGATTTTCTAGAATGACGAAAATCATTCAATGACTCCATCAAAGAACATGTTGACCTGGACGTAACATACCGGGACCTGCAATGAACGACAAGAAGCAGCAACTGAAGGCAGTGGGAACGAACTCACACCAATTCGAAACGCTACAGGACAGCAGAGCTTCATAAGAGTCTCATCAGCCTTGAGGATGTCACTGAGAAAGGGCAGGAAACTGCTGCAAACCAACTTCCCAACACTAGCGAACATCCACACACCATCTGCAAACTTCACTGCAATACAAATCTTTACACAAACCTTTGAAACCCTGAAACAGTCAGGGCCGCCCCAGCGGGA
>NW_025189447.1:0-1779 GCF_004010195.1 Chiloscyllium plagiosum | reverse complement strand
TGTCATATCACTGCTATAATGTGAATTACAAAATTGTACACAATACTCTATCGAGAGATGAATGATGACTTGAAATAAATGTGGGTAGACAAGAGGTATTGGTCTTTTCCAATAAAGTCATTCGTTCGATACTGTTCTGTGCCCTTTTCATGAACCCAATGCTCCAATGATCTCTGATCCATGCAAATAAAACAGTATACGTGAAGATTCAAAACCCAATCACATGGTCTGATAGCATTAAGTGGCTTAATGGACCTGATGGTGATATCGGGGCACGTTCACCTAACAAGAGTGAAAGCTGCAGCACAGACTGAATGATGTCAATGTGAAAGTGAATGTTCATTTTTGCAATGCCCCAGTGAAATGGGAGGAGGGATGGAAAGGTGGAATAGTGATTGTTAAAGGGAGAAAAATCTCCGAGATTGGGTGTTGAGAGTGGCGGCTTAAAGCATTAAAACCAACACCTGAGTGAATATTTTCATCTTAAAATTGATTGTGTCCTTTCTGCGTTTGTTTTGCACAGGTTATGTGGAGTAACATGGAACAAATGCGCATTACTGATACTCGGATTTGAATGGAGGTTGCTTGACCACAACGCAGAGGACGAACCACTATTTGATGACATGAAAAAGCACAATACAAAAAGCAATTAATGCAATGGCAGAGATAGTCGAGGAACCGCATCACATGCACAACAGGAAAGCCCACTGAGACTGGATTGAATCGTCACCCTCGATGTCCCCAGTGGCTGTGGAGATTCCATCTTTGAGAATGTTGAAGACTGAATTCGAAAGATTTCAATGAAAGATGAAATTTATAGGCGAGAGTGCACAAATATTATTGAAACATCGGTTTCAATAAACATGAAATTTCACATCGTAACTTTACCCGTGCCGTGAGACAAGGAAGAAACTATTATTGCACACTCACATCGCACCGGTTCCCAGGTCTGGACTCAGTGAAACTGTGTACGCAGTGGAGAAGATCCGATTGGAAATTGAGAGTGGGATGATCGAGTGGATATCTACTTTATCTGCCAGTGACAAAGTCCGTGAGCATGCAGTCCTACTGTGAAGCTCGAGAGGCGCGTGAAACGCCGAGGCTGGGAGCTCCAAACTCGCTCGGAGAAACTTCTGTTGACATGGCCCAGAGGGCTTTGTGTTGTGGGAAAGTATCCTGAGCTATCTAATCTGAATTGAAATTATTAGATTAGATTCCCTGCAGGATGTAAACAGTCCGAAGGGCTGTTCACAGCAAACCTCCGAAGGACAACCCATCCCAATCCTATGTTTACACCTGCCTAATGAACCGAAAATTATGGACAATTTAGCATGGCCAATTCACGTGATGTGCACATCTTTTAGATTGTGGGGGGTTCCGGAGTACACGGAGGAAACACACACAGACACATAGAGAACGTGTAAGCTCCACACAGACAGTCGCCCGAGGCTAGAATCGGACCTGGGACCCGGGTGCTATGAGGCAGCCGTGTTAACCAATGAGCCACTGTGCCACACACTTGCTCATTGAATCTGCGCCCGCAGCCCTCTATAGAAACTATCTGCAAAGAATCACTATTCTCTGACTGAAGATATTCCTCCAAGTCTCATTTCCATATTGTCATCGCTTCACTTTGTCTCTGTGCCCTTCGGTTCTTGTGTGTCATGGTGGTTGAAACATCTTTGCCACATTGGCTCTGCACAGGCCGCTCAGCACTCTGTAAATTTCAAATAAACCGAGTCATTGCCCAGACATCATTGAAACAGACCGCTGTTCCAA
>NW_025189446.1:1175-3243 GCF_004010195.1 Chiloscyllium plagiosum | reverse complement strand
AACACAGATAACACACAGACACACACACGTGAAACACAGATAACACACAAACACACACATGTAACACAAAGATAACACACACAGACACATACACGCAACACAGAGACAGCACACACAGACACATCTGTCCTGAGGAAGAGTCACTGAATCCGAAACGTTAACTCTGATTTCTGTCCACAGACGCTACCAGACCCGCTGCGTTTCTGCTTTTGTTTCTGATTTCCAGCAGATCATTTTACTCTTTTCCAATATCCCTCTCTGTCCCCTTTCTCCGCAACGTTGCTTGGTCAAGGCCTGAATTCTGGACTTTGAGATTGAATGAATGTGCCGGGGAAGAGAGGAGACTTCATGTGTTTTTCCCACAGTGAAAACAACTCCTCGTGTTAGTGAGGTCTGAGAAGATTTGCAGCTCAGGTTGAGGTTCTGGATGTAGGTTTGCTCGGTGAGCTGGAAGGTTCATTTCCAGACGTTTCAGGGTCACCGTACTAGGTAACACCTTCAGTGGGCCTCGAGATGAAGGACTGGATGTAGGTTTGCTCACTGAGCTGGAAGGTTTGTTCGGAGGCTCACTGAAGATGTTACCTAGTATGGTGACGAAACATCTGAAAACGAGCCTTCCAGCTCACCGAGCAAACCTACATCCAGAACCTCCTTGTATATTTTAAAGCGATGACCATTTACCCATCACCAGTCCACAGTTGAAAATAAAAAGCTAAGACCTCTTAAGTCACTACGACCCCAGGACTAATGGACTGACCTACGTTTGAACATGGAGTCAGCCTTTACCCTCCCCTACACCTCGGCGTTTCCACTGGGATTTGAGGTGGGGTGGGGGGGTGGGGGGGGGGGGGGAGTGGTGAATACTCAGGGACCTAAGCAAGGCACCATTGCAGAGTCTTGAGGAGAGGGAAAGGCTTGTGGAAATGGGGTGCGTTGAACATACAGAAATCTGAGAATTGAGTGTGACCCTTCAAGAAAGTAGCTCACCACCATCTGCTCCAGGGGCAACTAGCAACGGGGTAACAAACACTGGGCCCAGAAAACACACACCCCACAAAAGGAATAAAATTAAATGAAAGAATACTCACTGTCCTCCCCAGAAGAGTTTCGTGCTGATTATAAAAGTGGACCGTCTGTGAAGGGAAGCCAAATGTTTAATCCGCCATTTGAGATGTTTTCCCTCTTATTGTTCCCTCTTCACATGGTCATTTAATCCCTCCTGTCTTTCCCACCCTTCCCCTATTGTCTCTCCATCTCCCCCCTCCTTTCCCCCAAACAGCTTCCAATCTCCAACCTGTCTCAGGGCTGATGAAGGGGGGGTGGGGAATCTCAGCCGGGCCAGAGATTGGCTGAGTCCCGAGGATTTTGCCAATGGCAGGCCTGGACTTAGACGTGGAAGACCCTCCCTTCAACGAAATCTTGGCGTGAATGGGTTTGGTTTTCAGGGGGGGAAAGTGGGTTCAAGGTTTTCACTCAAAGTAAAGCAAAGTGATGTGGAACATCCTCAGAGTCAAACAGCAGCTGGGGCTAGATCGGGTTGGGACGTCTGGTCGGCATGGACGGGTTGGACCGAAGGGTCTGTTTCTGTGCTGTCCATCTCTATGACTCTGCAAGAAACTGCCCTGGCTGCCTCTGTGGGGAGAGAGAAAAACAGAGTTCCTGTCGCACAGCACAGAAAGAGGCCCTTCTGCTCATTGAGCCAGTGTCAACGCGACTCCCACTTTCCAGCGCTTCGTCCAATAGGAGAGGAATCAAGGTTCATGGGGAGAATAGGGTTGAGAAACGTATTAACCATGATTGAATGGTGCAGCAGACCCGATGGGCTGAATGGCCTACTTCTGTTCCGATATGCCCTTATGGTCTTGTATGGCCAATGGGCTGAGAAGTGGCAGATGGAGTTTAACTTGGATAGGTGCGAGGTGCTGCATTTTGGGAAAGCAAATCTTAGCAGGACTTATACACTTAATGGTAAGGTCCTAGGGAGTGTTGCTGAACAAAGAGACCTTGGAGTGCAGGTTCATAGCTCCTTGAAAGTGGAGTCGCAGGTAGATAGGATAGTGAAGAAGGC
>NW_025189446.1:0-1030 GCF_004010195.1 Chiloscyllium plagiosum | reverse complement strand
CATTTAAGAGGCATTTGGATGGGTATATGAATAGGAAGGGTTTGGAGGGATATGGGCCGGGTGCTGGCAGGTGGGACTAGATTGGGTTGGGATATCTGGTCGGCATGGCCGGGTTGGGCCGAAGGGTCTGTTTCCGTGCTGTACATCTCTATGACTCTATTGTCTCGGCATTGCAAGTGCACATCTCGACACATCTTTATGGTTCTGAGGGTTTCTGTCCCTCCTACCCTCTCAGGCATTGAGCTTCACATTCTGGCATCTGGATGGGTATATGAATAGGAAGGGTTTGGAGGGATATGGGCCGGATGCAGGCAGGTGGGACTAGATTGGGTTGGGATATCTGGTCGGCCTGGACAGGTTTCTGCCCCTCCTACCCTCTCAGGCATTGAGCTTCACATTCTCATCCCCCTAACCCCCTCTGGGTGAAAAGGTTTCTCCTCAAGACTTCCTGCCTCTTATCTTGAATCCATGCACCCCCCTCCCCAGGTCATTGACCCCTTTCCCAAGGGGAACCGTTTCTTCCTGTCCATCCTATCCATGCGTCCTCCCCATAATTTTCAGACATCTCCGCTCTCAATCTCCTCTGCTCTAGGGAAAGCAACTCCAGGGACTGTTTAATGTCTCTTCATAACTGAGACTCTCCAGCCCAGGCAGTTACCTGGTAAATCTCCTCCACACCCTCTCCAGTCGATCCAATCCCTCCCATCATGTGGATTCCAGAATTGCACACAATATGGATATTTTTGCAGAAATCAGGAGAAAACCTTCAGGTTCTGATTTTTTTAAAGGATCCCGACGGTGTGGGAACAGGCCCTTCAGCCCAACAAGTCCACACCGACCCGCCAAAGAGTCTCCCATCCACATCCATTCCTCTATATTTACCACAGACGAGTGCACCGAACCCACACATCCCTGAACACTATGGGGTAATTTAGCATGGCCAATCCACCCTAACCTACACATCCCTGAACACTATGGGGTAATTTAGCATGGCCAATCACCCTAACCCACACATCCCTGAACACTATGG
>NW_025189445.1:0-3243 GCF_004010195.1 Chiloscyllium plagiosum | reverse complement strand
TGTGTGTGTGCGTGTGTGTCTGTGTGTGTGTATCTGTTTGTATGTGTATATATGTGTGTGTGTGTGTGCATGTGTGAACTGATGCTGCCGGGCCAGAAACTCTGGACAAAAGCCATGCCTCTCACATGTCTTTTAAAGTAGTCCTGCCCTTCTTTTTAAACCTATGTCCTCTAGTATTAGACATTTCCACTCTGGCGAAAGGGACCCTGACTATCCACCCTATCCATGCTCCTCATAATTGTATATACTCTGATGTTGAAAGAAGAAACAAGGTGAGGGAGTATTTAATGAATGGCAGGACACTGGATAGCTCACAGGAACAGAAAGATCTTGGGTGTATTCATTTACTGATGCAATACAATTCAACTCAGGAACAGGCGCACTGAGCCTGAGCCAATTCCTAACCCTTATTTAGATCCATTACTTATTGCCCACAAATTCACCCCACAAACATATATGTATATATGTGCATGTGGGCTTGTCTGTGTGTGTGTGCGTGTGTGTGTGTATGTGTGTGTGTGTCTGGCGTGGTGTTTGTGAGTGTCTGTGAGAGCGAGTGTATATATGTGTATGTGTGAGTGTAAAGGGGTTTAAGTCTGTGAGAGTGTGCACATGTGATTTTGGGAGTGTGTCTGTCTGTAGGGGTGTGTCTTTATGTGTTTGTATGTGTGTAGGAGTGTCTTTGTGTGTATAGTGCAATGGTGGTCATCCATAGTGACATGAACACTAGGGCCTGGTTGAGGCCCTCCCGATGGGTGCCAATTTTAGCTATCGGTGGCACAGTGGTTAGCATTGCTGCCTCACACTGCCAGAGACACAGGTTCAATTCCCACCTCATGCAACTGTCTGTGTGGAGTTTGCACATTTCTCCCCGTGTCTGCGTGGGTTTCCTCCGGGTGCCCTGGTTTCCTCCCACAGTCCAAAAATGTGCAGTTTAGGTGAATTGGCCATGCTTAATTGCCCATAGTGTTAGGTGAAAGGGTAAATGTAGAGGGGTGGGTTGCTCTTCGGAGGGTCAGTGTGGACTTGTTGGGCCAGTCCAAAAATGTGCAGTTTAGGTGAATTGGCCATGCTAAATTGCCCCTAGTGTTAGGTGTAGGGGAATGGGTCTGGGTGGGTTGCTCGTCGGAGGGTTGATGTGGACTTGTTGGGCTGAAGGGCCTGTTTCCACACTGTAGGGAATCTAATGTATGGGTACCGAACTTAGCTATCAGCCTCTGCTTGGCCACTTTTCACTGCTGCCTGTCCCGAAGTCCACCTTGGAGGATGGTCACCCGAAGGTCTGAGGTCGAATGTCCTGCACCGCTGAGGTGTTCTCCAACTGGGAGAGTGCACTCCTGTCTGTTGATTTCTGTACGGTGCCCATTCATCCATTGCCTCTGTTCAGTTTCACCAATGTACCATGCCTCAGGGCATCCTTGCCTGCAGCGTATAAGGTAGACAATGCTGGCTGAGTCGCATGAGAAAGAGAAAAATCCATATACACAAATACATTTGTGGGGCGAATTTGTACTTGCAGAGTTACATTGTACTTTGCTCAAAAATTGCATGAATCTATCTAAGCCTCTATTAATTCATTTTTTAAGGTTAGAATCAGTCTGAACATTATGGCACAGACAACAGAACACAGGGGGCTAACACCTTCATTATCTTATCTGGGCTGATACCAATTGTTACAGTTAACCTGAGAATGTAACTTTTGGAAAAGTTTTTGAGATTTACATATGAAAGAAGTGAAATTATCATGGTCATTCGAACAGATGAGAGACTTAACAAACAATCAACGTATTTTTCAATGTATAATTTCAGTTACATCACACTGTAAACTTTTGCTATAAATTGTGTGTCTTACAACTGTGTCCTCTACAACCATCTGATGAAAGAGCAGCGCTCTGAAAGCTAATGCTTCCAATCAAACTGCTTGGACTAGAACCTGGTGTTACGTGCCTTTTAACATTGTACACCCCAGCCCAACACTGGCACCTCCAAATTGGGAAAAGGATGTTTTTTATACAGAAGAGAGGTTGGCGGGGAGGAGTAAATGAGAGAGAGAGACCAAAGAGAAAGAGAAAGAGAGAATTTATGTGGAGTCAGCTGATCAAAGAGGAAGTGAACGGGTTTCAAAGTTTAAAGATGGGAAAAGGTGAGGACTGCAGATACTGGAGATCATCATAGTCGAGACTGTGGCGCTGGAAAAGCACAGAAAGTCAGGCAGCATCTGAGGAGCAGGAGAATCCTCATTTCGTCAGGAATGAGGATTGTGAGCCAACTGGGTGGAGAGATAAATGGGAGGGGGAGTGGGTTTGGGGGGAACGTAGCTGAAAGTGTGATATGTCGATGGAAGTGGGGCTGAAATTGGATAGATTATCCGTGAATCGCTGGCTGTCCCCAGGCAGAAACGGACATGTACAAACGCCTCGCTTCCATGCAGTTTCCGTAGTGTAGTGGTTATCACGTTTGCCTCACACGCGGGAGGTTTCCCCTGTTTGATCCTGGGTGGGAACATTGTGCTGCGGAGTTTTAACTTTCTTTCAGGAAACTCACACATTCCTCCATCCGAAGCTTAGAATTGATTCCTGGGGACCGGGTAAGTGAGAGATTCGTGGAGATTGCAGAGTGGGTGAGAGAGCTGTTGGAAAAGAAGGTGTGTGTTTCTAAAGACGTCAGTCTCCCAACATGGAACTTGGAGCCCTCTCCCTGAGATCCAGGCTCTCTCTCACTGTCAGAGAGAGTGAGGACTGCAGATGCTGGAGATCAGAGTCCTGAGTGTGGTGCTGGAAAAGCACAGCAGGCCAGGCAGCATCAGGAGCAGGAGAATCAACGTTTCAGGGAAACGGCCTTCATCAGGAAGCAGGCTGTGAGCCGAGGGGATGGAGAGATGAGGGGGAGGGGGTGTGGGTTTGGGGGTAAGGTAGCTGAAAGTGCGATATGTCGATGGAAGTGGGGGCAATGGTGATAAGTCAGAGAGGAGGGCAGTTCCGATTTAGAAGCTTGGATCTGAGATAAGGTGGGGGGAGGGGAAAATGAGGAAAAGTGAAATCCACATCGCGTGTGGCTAAAGGGTCCCAATGTGAAACATGAGGCTTTCTTCCTCCAGTCTCTTCCTTTATTTCAAAAATATACTTTATTCAGAAAACAGTTGGTCATGCCATACATACTTAAACATTTGCATACAGAGATCAGAATTTATCATTTGAATATATAGGTCTGTACGTTTATCAACCATATGTCCATATATTTAGC
>NW_025189444.1:2058-3243 GCF_004010195.1 Chiloscyllium plagiosum | reverse complement strand
GATGCTCCCATTTATCTCTCTCAAAAGGTAATTCTTTGATCCATCAAATTTGTAATGGCTCTTTTATAGAGTCATAGAGATGTACAGCACAGTATTCTTCCAGTAACAGAGTGACCAGAACTGTACTCAGTACTCTAGAAGTGGCCTCACCAACATCCTGTACAACCTCAACATGATGTCCCAACTCCTATACGCAGTAGTGGGAACAATAAAGGCAATGGTGCTAAATGCCGCCTTAACCACCCTGTCCACTAATTATGCAACTTTCAAAGAACTATGTATCTGAATGCCCCTCCACACCAACGTTTCTCTGTTTCACAACATGGTCCAGGGCTCTATCCTTAACTGTACAAGTCCTGCCCACCCTTGTTTTAGGAAAATGCAAGCCCTCACTTTTATTCATACGTCTCTCACAGCTAACTGATGAAGGAGCAGTGTTCCAAAAGCAAGTGCTTCCAAATAAACCTGTTGGATTATAACCTGGTGTTGTGTGAATTTTAACTTTATACACCCCAGTCCAACACCGGTTCCTCCACATCATTTCTAGTGAATAGAGCCCACACCTCCCGGTGCTGCCAGGAAACTTTACAATGCTGATGTAACATCACAGTACCTGCAGTCCTGAAAAGTTTACAATTTCTAACGATACTAGCTCCTCATTCACTGCTCCATCTGATACACGACATTGGAAACTTAGTGCAGCAGGCTGAAAGAAATGAGCAGCTTTAAAACTCAAACCTCTTGGAGCTCAAAACTTTTAATGAGAGCTTGAGCCTGGCGGTAAGTTCAGGTAACCTTTATTGTGACCCAACTTTGTTACAGCTTCAGATCCCCCCCAGTAAAAAGGCATGGAAAACGTAGCTGCTTTTTCAACAACTCTAGGTCAAAGCGCGCAAACACCACCCCACCTCACTTCCTTTACTATTGGTAACCACCAAGTTGTCCCTTTGTAATTGGATCCTTGGTACAACCTTAATCCAGAGGAAGTATTGCCTCACTCAGCAATTTCAACCCAGACCCTGTCTCCATGTAAGATTCTCCCAGCCCATCTGCTGGGGGAGGGTGGTTGGAGAGTTGGGGCAGTGTAGAGTCAACAGACTGCTGTGGGTCTGGAGTCACCTGTCGGTGAGACCAGGTAAATGATACAGCTCGGGTGACTGAGTGAATCCTTTCCTCAAAAGGATG
>NW_025189444.1:0-996 GCF_004010195.1 Chiloscyllium plagiosum | reverse complement strand
TTTTGGATAACTCCACCTGAAAGTTAATATTTTTCACAACACTGGGATACTGCTGAGAGTGAGCAGGTCTGATTTTGGGAAGCAAAAAAAGTGCATCAATTCAGGGTGAACCTGCCATGCAGCTTCTTGAGGAACAACCAGACGTGAAATGGTTAACATCCCCAGGAAGGTGGGAGCAAAATGAGACACAAGGCATTAACACAGACACACTTCAGTCAAACTCTTCTGCTCCCAGTCAGGGCAAAACATACTTGAAAGCTGCTCTGAAAGTCCAGTCTTCACAACCACACTTTTGCTTTCACCGAAGACAATTAGCACCAGACAGCACCGAAACAGACCCTTTGGCCCACCTCATTTGAGTTGACCAGATATCCTAAATTAATCAAGTCACATTTCCCATTATTTGGCCCCTATATTGGCCGGGTGCTGGTAGGTGGGACTAAATTGGATTGGCTATCTTGTCGGCATGGACGCGTTGGACTGAAGAGTCCGTTTCCATGCTGTACACCTCTATGACGCCAGTCGCATTTGCTATCACTTGGCCCCTATCTGTCTGAATCGTTTGTATTCATGCACCCATCCAGATGCCTTTTAACTGTTGTAATTGTACCAGCCCCCACTACTTCCTCCAGCAGCTCCTTCCATACATGCACCATCCTCTCCGTGAAAAAGCTGCCCCTGAGATCTCTTTTACATCTCCTCCGCCCTCATCTGAAACCTATTACCCTTGAATTCTGGACTTCCCCATCCCAAAGAAAAAGCCTTGTCTACTTCCCCTATCCATGCCCCTCATCATTTTATAAAAGTCCATAATGTCACCTATCAGACTCTGGCGCGACGGGGAAAACAGCCCTACCCCATCCTTCTGTCCCTCCTCACCCAGGTAATTAAGATACATACCTGAGTTTACAGAGTCTGCTCCCTCCCTGGATTCACTCCAGTTGCTACAAGTGAATAGATTTGCCCCCTCCCCTCTCTCTCACACACAGGAGGAAG
>NW_025189443.1:0-3243 GCF_004010195.1 Chiloscyllium plagiosum | reverse complement strand
GAACAGTTGAAGGCTCTGGGTCTGTACTCGATAGAGTTTACAAAGATGAGGGGAAATCTCATTAAAATTTACACATAATACTGAGAGGTCTGGATAGAGTGGATGGGGAGATTATGTTTCTACTAGTCAGAGAGACGAGGACCAGAGGAGACAGCCTCACTCAGAGTGAAGGGACAACCCTTTCAAACTGAAATGAGGAGGAATTTCTTCAGCCAGAAGGTGAAGCATCTGTGGAACTCATTGCCACAGAAGGATGTGGAGGCCATGTCAGTGAGTGTGGTTAAGACAGAGATTGACAGGTTCTTGATTAGTAACAGGATCAAGGGGAACGGGGAGAAGGCAGGAGAGTGAGGTTGAGAAACTGATAAGCCACAATTGAACGGCAGAACAGACTCAACAGGTCGAATCCGGCTGCTCTGTTTTATGGTCAAGATTAAGAGTGGTGCTGGAAAAGCGCAGCTTCCGAGGAGCAGGAGAATCAACGCTTCGGGCAAAAGCCCTTCATTAGGAATCCTGGAAAAGCCCTTCTTCAGGAATGCCTTCCTCAGATGCTGCCTGACCTGCTGTGCTTTTCCAGCACTACTCTAATCTCCAGCATCTGCTGTCCTCACTTCCGCCTACCTGCTCTGTTTTATAGTCTTACGCTCAGACCCATATAAGAGTCCGCTGTTGGAAAAACAAGGTTCTGCTGTCCTGTGAGGTGTAGGTCAGTGAGCATGAGCTGACAGGATACAGTAACAGAAGCCAGCTCATCACAGATGCACGAGACAGGGCTGAGCACCAGAGGCAGCTCATCACCAGTCAAGGACAGTAACCTTTCCACTTTCATTATTAAACAGACCGAAGCTGACCTCAATCAATGTCAACATCCAGCCTGAAAGACACAAGCTCTGATGTGAATCTCTGAACAGAGGAAGCTGCTGATGCTTGCTGGAACCCTCACACACACACACACACACACACACACACACACACACACAGTCTGTGAGGAGAGGAGCTGACTGCAGGAGAAACTCTCTTTTTCTTCCCCAGACCTACAGAGCGCCTCAGAACTCCACAGTTCAATAAAAAACTGCCTTAAGGGCTGAAGCACTCCTCCCTCCCAACGACAGTGCCAGTTATCGGTGCTTGGGTGTTGTGAGTCAGGATTCCAAACTACACAGCAACACTCCATCAAAAACCAACCGCTGCGAACATGGCCAATTATATCCAGGTGGGTACCAAAGGCAGTTCGGAGGCAAATAATATTTGGCATTCATTGCAAGAGGATACAGTCCAGGGGAAGGGAGATTTACTGCAGCTGTAATGACTTGGGTGGGACCACTCTCAGTGTTGCGTACAGTTTTGCTCTCCTCACTTTAAGGAAGGAGATATTTGCCATAGCGTGGAATGCAGTGGAGGTTCACCAGTTTGCTTCCTGGGACGACAGGTCAGTCTTGCGAGGAGAAACCAGATCACTTGGGGCTGTATTCACTGGAGAATGAAAGGGGCCCACATTAAGACATGTTAAATTCTGGCAAAGCTGGACTCACTGGATGCACTGGAGAATGTTTCCTCCGACTGGTGAGCCCAGAATCAGGTGTTCTTCAGTCAGGATACGGGGTAAAGCCATTTAGGACTGAGATGTGGAGAAATATCTTCAAGCAAGATGGTAGCAAACCTGGAGAATTCGTTCCCACAGAATGCAATAGAAACTGGTTCAATTAATATATTTAAGAAACAAAAATATTTCTGGAAGCTAAAGATGTCGAGGAACGAGGGGAGAGTGTGTCGAGGTAGAAGGTCAGCTGCGTGGAATAGCAGGGGAGGGTCGATGGGTTGAATGGCCTACTCGTGTTCCTATTTTCTGTTTTTAATCCCCATATCCACCCGGCTATGCACATTACATGCCTATAAAATAAGGGTCAACATGTTGGCAAATATGTATTGAGTCCAAAACAGCCAGAAACTCAAAACAGGTCAGCAACGACTCGGCACTCACATACTCTCCTCTGAAAACTGACACTGAGGTAAAATGTCATTTTTTGCGGGGGGAAGCAAATGAAAGAGATATTGAGACGGCCAGATGAAGCATGCTGGGAGGAGGGCTGTACTGGGCAGAAAGGTTGACATCAGCTGTTAGACCAACTGGTCTCACTATGTGCTGGGTACTCCATGGAGGATCAAGAGTCACTGTGTGACAGAAATACTGAGAAAAGGCAACGGGCACTGGCCATGTCAGAAACACCATCGTAAACATATACAGCTACACAGTCAGACACAGCATACTACCACAAGAGGTAGATAACACACTACACAGCAAGACAGACAGGACATACCATTCAATAACACAGTCAGATACACACAGCAAGACAGACAGAACACACACCATTCAATACAGTCAGGTAACACACAGCACAGAATTAGGTCATTGTCTGAGTGCTGTACTGTGACAATGTGTATTGTAGTGAGCCAGTCAGATACCATGCAGCACACAACCAGATAGCAGGCATCCATCACAGTTATATGTTGGAATGCTGTTGCACAGTAGGTGCTCAGTAATGTGACTGACTGTAATTTACAGTCAGTTTATTCAATGAATCTGTAGAATAGTAATGGGGCTCACCAAGCTCTCACTGAGTTAGTCCAGCAATGGACTGGAGGAGGCCATTTTGCCTTCTGACTGGCTCTCCAAATCCCTTCCATCCATCCTGCCATCTTCTCCCTATAACCTCACCCATGCTACCTTTGTAGACCATTCCCTTTGGGATGCTTCAACTGACTTTGCCTCCACCATTCTCTCGGGCAGTGCAGTCCATTCTAGACCCACTCTCTGCAAAAAGAATTTCCCCCATTTGCTTTCAAATTATCATTCAATTCATGATCTGCCCTTTGGGGGGGGGTCGGAATCCTGATGAAAGGTTCCGACTTGGAACATCGACTCCCTTCTTCCCTGATGCTGCTTGACCTGATATGCTTTTTTCCAGCTTCACTCGGACTCTCCAGCATCTGCAGTTCTCACTATCTCCAACCAGCTATACTTACCAACCCTGGCTTTTGGGGGACCCACCAAAATGTAGAATGTCTTGTACCTTCTGGCAATATCTCAAAGTCTTGTACTAATGGAAGTCTTATTATACAATATGGTGGCATCTTCCAACTTTCAAGCCAAGCTGTAACATAGAAAGCAGTGGTTTGTGTCCCTGACCTTCACAACCCCAGGTTAATGTTCGAATACAACCACAATAGATGGTGAAATTTACA
>NW_025189442.1:0-3243 GCF_004010195.1 Chiloscyllium plagiosum | reverse complement strand
ACAGTGAGTGATCCTAATGTCCCAATGCTGTGCTCCCACATTGACTGATCCTAATGTCCCAGTGCTGTGCTCCCACAGTGACTGATCCTAATGTCCCAATGCTGTGCTCCCACAGTGACTGATCCTAATGTGCCAATGCTGTGCTCCAACAGTGACTTATCCTAATGTTCCAATGCTGTGCTCCCACAGTGACTGATCCTAATGTTCCAATGCTGTGCTGCCACAGCTACTGATCCTAATGTTCCAATTCTGTGCTCCCACAGTGACTGATCCTAATGTCCCAATGCTGTGCTCCCACAGTGACTGATCCTAATGTGCCAATGCTGTGCTCCAACAGTGACTTATCCTAATGTTCCAATGCTGTGCTCCCACAGTGACTGATCCTAATGTTCCAATGCTGTGCTGCCACAGCTACTGATCCTAATGTTCCAATTCTGTGCTCCCACAGTGACTGATCCTAATGTCCCAATGCTGTGCTCCCACAGTGACTGATCCTAGTGTCCCAATGCTGTGCTCCCACAGTGACTGTCCTAATGTCCCAATGCTGTGCTCCCACAGTGACTGATACTAATGTCCAAATGCTGTGCTCCCACAGTGACTGATCCTAATGTCCCAGGGCTGTGCTCCCACAGTGACTGATCCTAATGTCCCAATGCTGTGCTCCCACAGTGAATGATCCTAATGCTCCAATGCTGTGCTCCCACAGTGACTGATCGTAATGTCCCAATGCTGTGCTCCCACAGTGACTGATCCTAGTGTCCCAATGCTGTGCTCCTACAGTGATTGATCCTAATGTTTCAATGCTGTGCTCCCACAGTGACTGTCCTAATGTGCCAATGCTGTGCTCCCGCAGTGACTGTCCTAATGTCCCAATGCTGTGCTCCCACAGTGACTGATCCTAATGTTTCAATGCTGTGCTCCCACAGTGACTGTCCTAATGTCCCAATGCTGTGCTCCCACAGTGACTGTCCTAATGTACTAATGCTGTGCTCCCACAGTGACTGATACTAATGTCCCAATGCTGTGCTCCCACAGTGACTGATCCTAATGTGCCAAAGCTGTGCTCCCACAGTGACTGATCCTAATGTTCCAATGCTGTGCTGCCACAGCTATTGATCCTAATGTTTCAATGCTGTGCTCCCACAGTGACTGTCCGAATATCCCAATGCTGTGCTCCCGCAGTGACTGATCCTAATGTTCCAATGCTGTGCTCCCACAGTGACTGTCCTAATGTCCCAATGCTGTGCTCCCACAGTGACTGATCCTAATGTCCCAATGCTGTGCTCCCAGAGGGACTGATCCTAGTGTCCCAATGCTGTGCTCCCACAGTGACTGATCCTAATGTTTCAATGCTGTGCTCCCACAGTGACTGTCCTAATGTCCCAATGCTGTGCTCCCGCAGTGACTGATCCTAATGTTTCAATGCTGTGCTCCCACAGTGACTGATCCTAATGTTCCAATGCTGTGCTTCCACATTTACTGATCCTAATGTCCCAGTGCTGTGCTCCCACAGTGACTGATCCTCATGTCCAAATGCTGTGCTCCCACAGTGACTGATCCTAATGTCGCAATGCTTGCTCCCACAGTGACTGATCCGAATATCCCAATGCTGTGCTCCCACAGTGACTGAATCTAATGTGCCAATGCTGTGCTCCCACAGTGACTGATCCTAATGTTCCAATGCTGGAATCCAACAGTGATTGATCCAAATGTTCCAATGCTGTGCTCCCACAGTCACTGACCCTAATGTTCCAAATGCTGTGCTCCCACAGTGACTGATCCTAATGTGCCAATGCTGTGCTCCCACAGTGACTGATCCTAATGTTCCAATGCTGTGCTGCCACAGTGATTGATCCTAATATCCCAATGCTGTGCTCCCACAGTGACTGATCCTAATGTTCCAATGCTGTGCTCCCACAGTGACTGATCCTAATATCCCAATGCTGTGCTCCCACAGTGACTGTCCTAATGTCCCAATGCTGTGCTCCCACAGTGACTGATCCTAATGTGCCAATTCTGTGCTCCCACAGTGACTGATCCTAATGTTCAAATGCTATGCTCCCACAGTGACTGATCCTAATGTCCCAATGCTGTGCTCCCACAGTGACTGATCCTAATGTCCCAATGCTTGCTCCCACAGTGACTGATCCTAATGTCCCAATGCTGTGCTCCCACATTGACTGATTCTAATGTGCCAATGCTGTGCTCCCACAGTGACTGATCCTAATGTTCCAATGCTGGACTCCCACAGTGACTGATCCTAATGTTCCAATGCTATGCTCCCACAGTGAATGTCCTAAGGTCCCAATGCTGTGCTCCCACAGTGACTGATCCTAATGTGCCAATGCTGTGCTCCCACAGTGACTGATCCTAATGTTCCAAAGCTGTGCTGCCACAGTGATTGATCCTAATGTCCCAATGCTGTGCTCCCACAGTGACTGATCCTAATATCCCAATGCTGTGCTCCCACAGTGACTGATCCTAATGTCCCAATGCTGTGCTCCCACAGTGACTGATCCTAATGTGCCAATGCTGTGCTCCCACAGTGACTGATCCTAATGATCCAATGCTATGCTCCCACAGTGAATGATCCTAAAGTCCCAATGCTGTGCTCCCACAGTGACTGATCCTAATGTCCCAATGCTGTGCTCCCACAGTGATGATCCTAATGTGCCAAAGCTGTGCTCCCGCAGTGACTGATCCTAATGTTCCAATGCTGTGCTGCCACAGCTATTGACCCTAATGTTTCAATGCTGTGCTCCCACAGTGACTGTCCGAATGTCCCAATGCTGTGCTCCCGCAGTGACTGATCCTAATTTTCCAATGCTGTGCTCCCACAGTGACTGTCCTAATGTCCCAATGCTGTGCTCCCACAGTGACTGATCCTAATATCCCAATGCTGTGCTCCCACAGGGACGGATCCTAGTGTACCAATGCTGTGCTCCCACAGTGACTGATCCTAATGTTCCAATGCTGTGCTCCTACAGTGACTGTCCGAATGTCCCAATGCTGTGCTCCCACAGTGACTGATCCTAATGTTCCAATGCTGTGCTCCCACAGTGACTGATCCTAATGTCCCAATGCTTGCTCCCAAAGTGACTGATCCTAATGTCCCAATGCTGTGTTCCCACATTGACTGATCCTAATGTGCCAATGCTGTGCTCCCACAGTGACTGATCCTAATGTCCCAATGCTGTGCTCCCACAGTGATGATCCTAATGTTTCAATGCTGTGCTCCCACAG
>NW_025189441.1:0-3243 GCF_004010195.1 Chiloscyllium plagiosum | reverse complement strand
GGTCTGTCTTATCTGCCCTATGTAAAAGAATAGACAATATATTAGCTGATTGACAGGGGATTACTGACCAACTAGTGGGAAATAAATTTGAACTGTGGAATGTGACATCTTTAAAGTGAGACATTGAACTGAGTTCTGCCCCTTTGGGTGAACAAAGGTTTACAGGAAAACACAAGGAAGAAAAAAACGTCTCTCCCAACTGCTGCTTAGTGTTCCTGGGAGCACAGCACATCTGAGTTTATTCATCCATTTTCTTCTCCTGACTTTATTTTCCGAGATCAATTAAAGAATCCAGGGGCCTGTCAGATTGGCAGAACAGTTTTCAGATAGTCCACCACTAGGGTTAAGAAAACATTTACAAGGATATTGCCAGGGTTGGAGGATTTGAGCTATAGGGAGAGGCTGAACAGGCCTGAAGCATCGGAGGCTGAGGGGTGACCTTATAGAGGTTTACAAAATTATGAGGGGCATGGATAGGATAAATAGACAAAGTCTTTTCCCTGGGATCGGGGAGTCCAGAACTAGAGGGCATAGGTTTAGGATGAGAGGGGAAAGATATAAAAGAGACCTAAGGGGCATGTGTTTCACGCAGAGGGTAGTAAGTGTTTGGAATGACCTGCCAGAGGGTGTGGTGGAGGCTGGTACAATTGCAACATTTAAGAGGCATTTGGATGGGTATATGAATAGGAAGTGTTTGGAGGGATATGGACCGGGTGCTGGCAGGTGGGACCAGATTGGGTTGGGATATATGGTTGGCATGGACAGGTTGGAGCGAAGGATCTGTTTCCATGCTGTACGTCTCTATGACTCTATGCCTCAGAGACCCCAGCTCAATATCTCAGGTTGTGACCCCACTGGGGGATCTGATCCCCAGAATTTGGAGGTTTAGGAGCTATCTTTGACAGCAATTTTGTTTTTAACCTCTAATTGAACTTGGCAAAAAGAAATGCAGAGTCCTGTGACCTGTCCAGAAGCAGGGGACAGAGTCTCAGAACAAGCGGCAAGTTATTTAGAATGGAGATTCAAAGGAATTTCTTTATTCAGAGGGTGGGGAGTGTTCAGAATTCTCTACTCCAGATGGATAAGGGGCCTCAGTCCTTGAGAATATTCAAGCTGCAGAGATCAATAAATATTAAAGAGATCAAGGGCTATGGCAGTAACGTGAGAAAATGGTGTTGAAATAGATGATCAACCATGAGGAACAGCCTCGAGAAGGTGACTTGAGCTACTCCTGCTTTTAGTTACTAGAAGTGAGGAACAGGTAAACAAAATTATAGAGTCATTGAATCATAGAAATGTACAGCACGGAAACAGACCCTTTGGTCCAACTCGTCCATGCTGACTGGTTATCCTAACCCAATCTAGTCCCACCTGTCAGCACCCGGCCCATATCCCTCTAAACCCTTTCTATTGCCCACTAACGCTATCCTATTACCTACTATCAGTATCCTATTCCCTATTATCTGTTTCCTATTGCCCACTATCGGTATCCTATTGCCCACGATCAGTATCCTATACCCATCCAAATGCCTTTTAAATGCTGTACCACCCACGATCACTTCCTCTGGCAGCTCATTCCATACACTCACCACCCTCTGCGTAAAAATGTTGTCCCTTAGATCTCTTTTTTTATCTACCCCCTCTCACCCTAAACCTATGCCCTCTAGTTCTGGACTCCCACACCCCAGGGAAAAGACCTTTTTCTATTTACCCTATCCATGCCCCTCATGATTTTATAAACCTCTATAAGGTCACCCCCCCAACCTCTGACGCTCCGGGGAAAACAGCCCCAGCCTATTCAGCCGCTCCCTATAGCTCAAATCCTCCAACCTTGGCCACATCCTTGTAAATCTTTTCTGAACCCTTTCAGGTCTCACAATATCCTGATAGGAAGGAGACCAGGATTATATGCAATATTCCAAAGATGGCCTAACCAATGTCCTGTACAGCTGCTTCACAGTCTATCCCTTTTGTTCTTCCCACCCTTTCCCTGTCTCTTGGCCCTTAAAACCTGTGACATCTCCAACATTTCCTGGTTCTGCTCCAAATAATTGAGCTGGGCTGTAAATTCTGGGCTGGATTTTCTGGAATATCCCCAGGTTCAGACACCAGTGCTGAAAGGAAGATCCCATCCTACATTGAATGTCTGCGCAATCCTCTTGCAGCCCCCTGTCCCCCCAAATAGTCAGTGTGGACAGGGGGCCAGCAGTGCAGTGGCCTCAGCAGCACCAATGCTAGTGGTGCCAGTGCTGAGCTGCAGTCCCAGTATGGGGTCTCAATGCTGAGGTGACCTTAGAATGAGATGTTTGGTTTGGGGACTGGTCTTCCTGACAGAGGCAAGATGCCCATGGGAATAGAAATGGTCCATATTTAGCCATTAAAGTGGCCCAATGAGCCATGTCCACTGCTGGCAATGTGCCAAAGTGACAGGAAGACTCCAAGCTCCTCCACCTAACCTTCCTCCAACACCTTGCCATTTTTCAACATAACCCCAATAGGGTAGGAGAATCGTTCCTCTGTTTGTCTCTCCATCAGTCTGCTGAGTATTTCCAGCAATTGCTGAATGCTATCCCTTTGCCATCCCTTTATGTTTTCTCCTGGCAGTGGTTCATAAATTGCAAGGATTTTACAATTGATTGCCCTGGATACAGAATGTTGCTCTATAAAAAACAATCAGCTCAACTAAGACAAAGTAAGTTAGACAGAAAGTTTATTCAAGATCACAAGAACCCCTTTGCACCTGGAAAACTGAATGTTCCTTAGCACTTTCCTTGTCACAGTCTTGAAAATGTGATCATCTGTTTTCTTGAAAGACTAAAAGAACTAGGTGTCTATTGTTGGGAAAAGGACCTTATGGTAATTGTATCAGTTATAGGCAAAATCATCATAATCTTACCAGACCACAGAGCTGTTTTCTCATTAGAGAGAGATGATTGGTGGTGGTTTATCCTGAGGGTCACCAGGCTCCAGGCAATGAGAGAGGTTGCTAAGAGTTACCTTACTCAATTTAGGTCTAGTATGGCTTTTTAGCTGCCTCAGGTCCACATAACGGCAGCAACTACAATGGCTTGCTGGCCTGGATTCTGAAGAAAATTTTAACCATTTGATTAGATTACTTACAGTGTGGAAACAGGCCCTTTGATCCAACAAGTCCACACCGACCCACCAAAGCGCAATCCACCCATTACCCTACATTTACCCCTTTACCTAACACTACAGCAATTTAGCATGGCCAATTCACCT
>NW_025189440.1:0-3242 GCF_004010195.1 Chiloscyllium plagiosum | reverse complement strand
GCACCCACCACTTCCTCTGGCAGCTCATGCCATCGCTCAAGTGACACCACATTGAAAGCGTCTGGTCTGGTGCACCAGATGACACCAGGATAATCTCAGATCGTTCCAGATCGCATCGATACTCAGTCAGTGGCTTTCCCGATCAGGATGTTGTACGTGATCAAACAGGTCAGTGAGTAGGCGATCCCCCACCTCTTAGTTCAAGTATCTCTACGAGAACTCCCTTGCTGGAGGGTCCCTTGGAGACACTTCAACTGGACTTCATTAAGTTGTAGAAATGAGTTGAGTTGCTATAAATATGTTTTGCTCATTGCTGATATCTTTTCGAAGTGGATTGAAGCCTACCCTCCTCCTAACGCTACTGCTGAGACTGTGGTGTAGATTTTGTTTGAGGAAATAATTCCCTGCTTCAGTATACCTGCCTGCATTAGCTCGGACAATGGACCACACTTTGTAGGTAATATTAACGGAGAACTCTATTCCCAGCTTTGTATTTGTCGGCAACTGCATGGTGCTTATCATCCTCAGGCGTCCGGCCTTATTCAATGTTTTAACCAGACTCAAGACTAAACTTGTCAAATGGATGGCAGAGTCTGGCCTCTCCTGGTGATGCAAATCCCTGTGGCCTTATTCGAGATGCGATCCATGTCTGCGAGCAAGACACGACTGTCTCCAGCTGAGAGTCTCTCTGATCACCCCCTCCGTACCCCTTGGAAAGATTCGGCTCCCTTCTCAGTCCACTTCCACCACATGACCGAAGCAATGATTGGTTATGTTCTTGCTCTAACGTGATGCGTGCCTTTCACTCCCAGGAGCGTCCGGCCTACAGCGATGTTCCCTCCCTTTCAGCCTAGTCACGGGTAGAACCTGGTTCGTTGGTGCTTGTCAAGACCTGAACTGGCAAAGGTGTCCAACCTTGCTGAGATGGCCCCTTCCAGGTTTTACTTCCCACCCCTACGGCAGTCACAGTCGTTGGGTGCTCAGCTTGGGTCCAACTGCACCATTGTAAATTGATTGACCGCACCAATCAAAAGAGGGGAAGAGGAGGAGAGAATCCTGGAATCCCAACAAAAGGAGTGGACCCTGTCCATTTGGGTTTTTGAATCTTGCTGTTATTCTCATGTTAATCTTATGATAGATACTTGAACTAAGAGGAGAGACTTGTGGGGGATCACCTATCTCCTTACCTTTCTGATCACATACAACATCCTGATGGGTAAAGCCACTAAGTATGGATGCGACCAGGAATGATCAGAGATTATCCACCACCCATGCTGAGATGATGTTGTCCAGTGCACCGGACCAGACGCCTTTGACGTGTGGAACGTGATGAAGATTGATTATTGCAATGGACTCTTAGATCAGAAAGACCAGATGGTCCATCTGGACAGTAGAAATCAGTGGGAGTTACCATGTTTTTTTGATTTTACCTGCAGACGCAAGCCTCGTGAGGATAAAAACGATCAACTCAGGAACACCATCCCTTTTTGCAGGAAGGCCGACTCGAGAAAAGGGAAGCCTGATAGGGGAAACTCCTCAATCCACAAACAACTTATTGATACAGGCCCACAGAACGCTCTATCCCCAGTCCCAGATTCCATTCTATTTGTCAGACTTCCTACTGCCGACCCTGCGAAGAGAAATATCACTTTCCAATACCTCGGGTCTGTGTATACAAACAGCTGGTGTAACACTGGCTGGGGTACGGCAGGCCTTATGCGGCACATGGACCTGGAACGGAACCCTTCCCTTGTGCATTTATAGGCCTTTTCTCTTTTCAGAACCTGATACTGTCACCAAGACCATGTACAATAGGTCTCAGGGAGAGCCCAATGGGAATAGCATTCTGAGGACCATTGTCTCCCATACAGTGCGAGTGCTCAAGTCACTTGGCCCATTTTTTACAGCGCTCAAGCAACTCCTCTTGAAAAATGTTGACCCTTTACTCCTGTAGACCTAACCAGACCCCCTGCTGTAACATTTCAGTAATCGATTTTGACAAAGTCTCCCTAATATACACCAAACCAGACTATTATTTCTTCAGCTAAGGTAAAGCTACCAATTTCCTTGTCCTGGATGGCAAAGATGTCCCTCATAAGGTCACTATTGGAGCCCTTGTCCCCACAACAGTACCTTGTCCTGGCCAGTGGACAAGTCGATGGAACCTCCATCTGAGGAGGATGCAGCGGTCGGTCTCAGCCAACCTTGCTCCAACTGGAAGGATCCCAAGGGACTGGGTGACAATACAGGACACCCGATAGGCTGGGAAATCCAGAGTACCCTGAAGTTGGAAGGATCGGCAGGGGTGTCAAGTTAACAGAACCACAATTCCCTCTTTTGCGTCCTGACCATTCGAGGAAATAAGACGAAAGAGGCTCTGAAACAGAGTTATCTGGGATTATCAGACCTGTGTCTTTACTCTGTGCAGAATCGGTATGCCTTCGACTATATACTCACCCAGGAGGGTGAGGTCTGCACCATTGTCCAAGATAAATGCACTATGGGCATTCCCAATCTCACTGGCAATATTACTAAGGTACAAGAAGAGATTCAGGTATTCCTTGACAGAATGACTGAAGGGACCAGTTGGGGAAACTGCAGATCGGGCTGATGGTACAATTGGCTTATCAATTTAGCTATGTCTGTTTGTTCGTTTGGACTAGCCTTCTCTTTCAGTGATCTTGGTGCAAACAAAGGGAGGAATGAGGGTGTGGGCATCTGGGTGAGAAAGTCTTTCGCCTGAAAACTTGCCTTTCAACATCCAGACTAAAATGTAATGCTGAATTATTGAATACATTTACTGCACTAGAAAATAAACAGGCAGGAAGGCTCAGAAAGAGGGCAGAACTTAAAGATAGGGACAGCTGGGCTCACCAAGCGATAACAGGATGCTGTAAGGCAATTAAGAACGTTGGCCTCAGCATCGGTGAATCTGTGTGAACAGGACCCCAAGTGATAACATTCACAGCCGTTCCCTTGTGAGACCATTTTAGTGCTGAGGCTGTTGAATCCCGTAGAAAATTAACTCAGTGTTTATCTGCACTGGATTGAAATGAATTGCATTTTGGGACTTTCTGATGATATTGAGTAGCCCTTACTGGTTATTAAATACAAACTCTGTAAAAGGAAATATTAATAAAGCTTTACCTTACTTGCTGCAGCCACGGCTCGAGTGGAGGAAACAGGCCGCGGGCATACTTCCGGCTTCGGGGGTGGCCCCGCCCCCTGGGTCTGCTCCCGCC
>NW_025189439.1:0-3242 GCF_004010195.1 Chiloscyllium plagiosum | reverse complement strand
ACTCATAACCAAGTGCACAGCCTTGGCATAAAGAGAAGACCTTTTAGAACGGAGAGAAGGAGAAACGTCTTAAGCCAGCGACTGGTGAGTCAAGGGAATTAATTTGCACGGAAGGCTATGGAAGCCAGGTCAACGGGTATATTTAAGACTTAGATAGTTTAATGAGTATCAAGGGAATCAAGAATAACGCGCTTAAGGCAGGACACTAGTATTGGGAAACTGAACATTCATGATTTAAATGTGGCGAAGACGCAATGGGCTGAATTGCATAATTGCTGCTCTGATGCCTTCATGTCATCGACATTCGAATTGCGTCCTTTATCGTCATAACAATTTTGTGATTCAATGAACTATATCTTCATTCCAATTTATCACTATCTCCATCTGACTTCAGGTGCTCCAAAATATAGTTGCCTTATGAAGCTCAGAGATAGGTTTGATTGACAACATTCTGTGATTATTCTTGCAGTACAATAAATGGTTAGCTAAACTCTAGATTTTTGTCCACAAGGCAGTTTTTAAGCGCATGAGACAAGGTAGTTTCCTTCACTGAAAAAATTGAAAACTTTAAAATTAATTTTATCAATGAAAATGTGTTTTTGGGAACAATGGAAGAGTCCTGTATGAAAGAGAGAATGTCGCATCTTTGGCGTGTCCACTGGCTAATGGTGCAAGGAGAGAAGAACACGAGTAGCTGATTTATTCTGGAAAGCCTGCTCCACTATTTAAGATGATCACGGGCGCTCTAACACATCTCAGCATTGTACAGGCACAACCACATGAAGAGTCAGGCCGTTGTTATTTCGAAAAACGAACAAACATACCTTAAAGACACTCAAAGACTGAAATCCACGACTCACTGTAGTGGACAGTTGCAAAATTTCACAAGGATTAAGTTAAAATCAAATAATCCTCATCGTGGTAATAAATCAGAATTCCATGTTTTAAATTGTGTCCACCTGCTTCCAGATTCATTAATGTGAGAACACAACTTAACTGCACCATCCTGTATATCTCTTCAAGTATTTTGCAACTTTCGCTGAGATTATCTCTTATGTTTTGAAATTGTAAAAAAGCATAATGCCGGATTTGCCCAATTTCAACTCAGAGGACAAACACCCATCCAAGGAGTCAATGGTAATGAACATTTGTGATATATACGGCAATAGTAGTTTTCCTAAATTGAGGATTGCAAGTACCCATAGCCGAACCTAGCTACCATACATTGGAAATAAGACTTCTTTCTCGTGCCCTATAATCCTTCCACAGGGAAGGTTGTAATTCTAAAGCTGAGAAAACAGGTTTCTGCAACTGCCGCGTAACTTTCAATGACTTATTAACAATGACGTTGAGATGCATTTCTAGAAGTCTGTACATCAGACTTACTGCATCAATCAGTTTTCAAACTGCCATATTCGAAGACATAATCTACATGCATTTCCCAACAGAGAGGTATGATAAAGTCAAATATTTGCTATTTATTAAATCATGAGGGACATGGATAGTGTGAGTCGACAAGGTAGTTTCTCGCTGGTGAGGGAGCCCAAAAGTAGAAATCATAGATCTAATATTAAAGGGTAAAGATTTAAAAGGGACTTCAGGGCTACTTTTTCACTCATGTCTAGAAAGAGCTGCCAGAGGAAGTGGTGGTGACTGGTAAAACTGCATCATTCAATGGCGTCTTTATGGGTATATGAGTAACAAGTTTTAGAGGGATGTGGGCCAAATGTTGGCAAATGGGATCAGATCAGTTCAGGGTATTTGTCCAGCATGGTCAAATTGGAGCAAAGGGTCACTTTCCGTGCTGTATTTCTGTATGACTTGATGACTCTTGAACAACTGCAAAACGAATGCAAATGATTGCATCAAAACAGTTTCCAGTTACAAATCTTCGGTAAATCTTCCTCTCTTATGCTCACAAGTTCCTTACCTAATGTCAGAACTTAAGATTTTCATCCTTGCATCCATTCCTGTAAATCGATTCTGCATTCTTTCTTATTCTGATACCCTTTCTCTAATGTGCGCCCGTACTTAGGCACACAGCATGGATATTTCTGATAACATATTCCATGGAATAGTAAAACTCAGCTGCATACCCATTTCGCAACCAGGTGCTGGACAGTTGAGTCAAAATTGGCTGCAATTGCGGACAGAGTGAGGCAAAGGACTTGTTGACATGTGGTGGAGATTGCGTGTGCCTATAACTCGATGACGAGTTATTCCCGCAAGTTCAGCTGTGTCAGAATCCACATTGCGATGAAAGCCTGCAAATGTGACCTTCATCTGGGTGTCTGCAATGGATTTGGCGAAATCGTTGTGTCTCGCCTATTTGTTCTTCCAACAAAATGTTTATTTTATGGAGTCCATTGTTTTACAATGAAAAATTCTGACCTGGTGTGGAACTGCATTGGCTGAGAGATTAAGGTATTTGCGTACAGACCCTTGAGTCGAATTTGTCCACGCAGACCAGATATCCTGACCTAATGTATTCCCCAAACCCTTCTTATTCATAGAATCATCCAGCTGGCTTTAAATTTCATTGCATGTACCATCCTCAACCACTTCCTCTGGCAGCTCATTCCATGCACATACCTCCTTCTGCGTGAAACCATTCCTGAGATGCTTCCAACACGAAAATAACCTTTCTTCAGCGAAGAGACTACGTCTGTAAACACTATTCCACATGGGCCGCACAGTGGTTTGTGCTGCTGTCTCACAGTACCAGCAACAAGTTTACATCCAGCCAAAGGCGACTGTCTGTGTGGAGTTCACACATTCTCTCCGTGTCTGCGTGTGTTTCGTCGAGGTACTCCGCTTTCCTCCAACTTTCCAAAGATGTGTAGGATATATGAGTGGTAATGTTAAATCTCGAACAGTGAATGTGTGGACATAGAGTCATAGCATGGAAACAGACCATACGCTCCAACCCGTCCTTGCCGTCCAGATATCCCAACCCAATCTGGTCCCACCTGCCAGCACCTGGCCCGTATCTTTCCAAACCCCTCCTGTTCATATACCCATCTAAATGGCCTTTAAATGATGATAATGTATTTTCGAGAACAGACCAATGACCTAGAAACTGAACAGATATTTTGTGTCTGCCTTCATGGAAGAAGATTGGGAAAAATTAACCACAAATACCAAGCGACCATGGCACTTGCATAACTACAGACTAAACCAATCACATCAGAATCAAAACGAGTATATTTAAACATCGTTGAATTGAACATTGGCCTAACGGA
>NW_025189438.1:0-3241 GCF_004010195.1 Chiloscyllium plagiosum | reverse complement strand
AAAATGCAAAAGTAGCAGGGTTGTTGTTATGGGTGATTTCAACTTTCCCAATATCGACTGGAACCCCTCAGTGCAGATGGTTTGGATGGAGCCATTTTTGTCAGGTGTGTTCAGGAGGGTTTCCTTACTCAGTATGTAGACAGACCAACGAGGGGAAAGGCCTTTTTGGATTTGGTGTTCGGCAACGAGCCAGGACCGGTGTCAGATCTCGCGGTGGGAGAGCACTTCGGTGAAAGTGATCACAACTGCCTCACATTTAGCATAGTCTCGGAGAGTGAAAGGAGCAGTTACCAAGGAAGATATTTAATTGGAGAAAAGGAAATTATGACGCTATCAGACAGGAGTTGAGAAGTACAGACTGGGAGCAATTGTTCCACAGAAAGGGCACAACAGACATGTGGAGACTGTTTAAGGAGCAGTTGTTGCGAGTGATGCACCAATTTGTTCCTCTGAGACAGGTAAGAAGGGGTAAGATTAAGGAACCTTGGATGACGAAAACAGAGGAGATTCTTGTCAAAAGGAAGAAGGCAGCTTACGTAAGGTGGAGGAAGCAAGGATCTAGCACAGCTTTAGAGGATTACAGGCTTGCTAGAAAGGAGCTCAGAAATGGACTGAGGAGAGCCAGGAAGGGGCATGAAAAAGGCTTGGCAGGCAGGATTAAGGAGAACCCAAAGGCATTTTACTCATACGTGAGGAATAAGAGAATGATCAGGGAGAAGGTAGGGCCGATCAGAGATAGCGTAGGGAACTTGTGCGTGGAGTCTGAGCAGATAGGGGAAGTCCTAAATGAGGTTTTTACTTCTGTTTTCACCAAGGGAAGGGACCTTGTTGTGAATGAGAACTTTGAGGAGCTGGGATAGAGTCTTGACCAGATCAAGATTGATGAAGTTGATGTGCCGAAAAATTTGGAAAACATTAAGATTGATAAGTCCCCAGGGTCAGACCAGATTTATCCTAGGCTGCTCCGGCAAGTGAGAAAGGAGGTTGCTAAGCTGCTGGCGAGGATATTTGCCTCCTCACTCTCCACAGGAGTCGTACCGGAGGATTGGAAGGAGGTGAATGTTGTTCCTCTTTTCAAGAAAGGGAATAGGGAAATCCCTGGCAGTTACAGACCAGTCAGTCTCACGTCTGTGGTCAGCAAAGTTTTGGAAAAAATTGTGAGGGATAGGATTTATGACTATTTGGCAAAGCATAGCGTGATTAAAGGCAGTCAGCATGGCTGGTCATGGAGCAGGTCATGCCACACAAATCTTATTGAGTTCTTTGAGGAGGTAACAAGACAGATCGACGAAGGTCGAGCAGTGGATGTGGTGTATATGGATTTCAGCAAGGCATTTGATAAGGTTCCCCGTGGTAGGCTCATTCATAAAGTCAGGAGGTATGGGATACAGGGAGATTTGGCTATCTGGATTCAGAACTGGCTGGCTGACAGAAGGCAGAGAGTGATTGTAAATGGAATGTATTCCACCTGGAGGTCAGTGTTGAGTGGGGTCCCACTGGGCTCTGTTCTTGGGCCTCTGCTCTTTGTAGTTTTTATAAATGACTTGGATGAGGAGGTTGAGGGATGGGTTATTAAATTTGCAGATGGCACAAAGATTGGAGGTGTGGTCGATAGTATCGAGGGCTACTGCAGGCTGCAGCGCGACATAGACAGGATGCAGAGCTGGGTTGAGAAATGGCAGATGGAGTTCAACCTGGATAAATGCGAAGTGATGCATTTTGGAAGGTCGAACTGGAATGCTGAATATAGGATTAAAGACAGGATTCTTGGCAGTGTGGAGGAACAGAGGGATCTGGCTGTTCAAGTACATAGATCCCTCAAAGTTGCCACCCAATTGGATAGGGTTGTTAAGAAAGCATATGGTGTTTTGGCTTTCATTAACAGGGGGATCAAGTTTAAGAGCCGCAAGGTTTTGCTGCAGCTCTACAAGTCCCTGGTGAGACCACACTTGGAATATTGTATGCAGTTCTGGTTGCCCTACTATAGGAAAGATACAGAGGCTTTGGAGGGGGTGCAAAGAAGGTTTACCAGGATGCTGCCTGGACTGGAAGGCTTGCCGTATGAAGAAAGGTTGAATAAGCTCGGACTTTTCTCTCTAGAGAGAAGGAGGAAGAGAGGAGACCTGATCGAGGTGTACAAAATAATGAGAGGAATAGATAGAGTCAACAGCCAGAGACTTTTCCCCAGGGCAGGATTGACTGGTACGAGGAGTCATAGTTTGAAGATATTAGGAGGAAGGTATAAAGGAAATGTCAGAGGTCAGTTCTTTACACAGAGAGTTGTGAATACATGGAATACGTTGCCAGTGGTGATGGTGGAAGCAGAGTCACTGGGGACATTTTAGCAGTGAGTTGATTGCACATTATATGATCAGAGTCAGCTTGGCTTCATGAAGGGGAGATCACGCCTGAATTCTCTGAGGTGGTGACAAGCAGGATAAGTAAAGGGGAAGCAGTAGATGTGATCTATTTGTATTTCCAAAGATGTTTTATAAGTTACCAGACGTTAGGCTACTTAGGATGCAAGTCCATGGTGATTGGGGTAGTACATTAGCATGGAGAGAGCATTGGAGAACTAGTAGGAGACAGAATTGGAATAAAGGGAGTATTTTCAGGATAGCAACCTGTAACTATTGGAGTACGACATGGATCAGTGCTGGGGCCACAATTATTTACAATGTAGATGAATGAGTTAGAACATAGAACATTTTTAGAACATAGAACATTACATTAAAGCGCAGGCTCTTCGGCCCTCGATGTTGTGCCGACCTGTCATACCAATCTGAAGCCCATCTAACCTACACTATTCCATGTACTTCCATATGTTTGTCCAATGACAACTTAAATGTACTTAAAGTTGGTGAATCTACTACCAATGCAGGCAAAGCATTCCATAGGAGAAAGTGAGGACTGCAAATGCTGGAGATCAGAGCTGAAAATGTGTTGCTGGAAAAGCACAGCAGGTCAGGCACATCCAAGGAACAGGAGAATCGACGTTTCGGGCATAAGCCCTTCTTCAGGAATGAGGAAAGTGTGTCCAGCAGGCTAAGATAAAAGGTAGGGAGGAGGGACTTGGGGGAGGGGCGTTGGAGATGCGATAGGTGGAAGGAGGTCAAGGTGAGGGTGGGGGCGGAGAGGTCAGGAAGAAGATTGCATTCCATACCCTTACTACTCTCTGAGTAAAGAAACTACCTCTGACATTTGTCCTACATCTATCACCCCTCAATTTAAAGCTATGCCC
>NW_025189437.1:0-3241 GCF_004010195.1 Chiloscyllium plagiosum | reverse complement strand
TGTGACTATCGCTGATACAAATATCTCAGTAAGCGGCCCAGCAATCACTTCCCACAGATTTCTCGGGTACACCTGATCAGGTCGCGGGGATCTATCCACTTTTATGCATTTCAAGACATCCAGCACTTCCTCCTCTGTAATTTTTCAAGATGTCACCATTTATTTCCCTACCTTCTATATCTTCCATGTCCTTTTCCATAGTAAATACCGATGCAAAATACTCGTTTAGTATCTGCCCCATCTCCTGCAACTCCACACAAACGCCGCCTTGCTGAGCTCTGAGGGGCCCTATTCTCTCCCCAGATACCCTTTTGTCCTTCATGTATTTGTGAAAACCCTTTGGATTCTCATTAACTCTATTTGCCAAAGCTATCTCATGTCCCCTTTTTGCCCTCCTGATTTCTCTCTTACATATACTCTTCTAAGGATTCACTCGATCTATCCTGTTTATACCTGACATGTGCTTCCTTTCTTGCTGGTGGATAAGGGAGTAAAAAGGCCTATGGCATGCTTGCCTTCATTGGAATGGGCATTGAGTATAACAGTAGTCCAAAGATGTGTGGGTTAGGTGAATTGGCCAAGCTAGATTGCCCATAGTGTTCAGGGATGTGTAAGGTAGGCGCATTATTCAGGAGAAATGTGGAATAATAGGGGAGGGGAATGGGTCTGCTTGGGATACACTTCAGAGGGTCGGTGTGGACTTGTTGGGCCAAATGGCCTGTTTCCACACTGTAAGGATTCTATGGTTTCTATGATAGGCATGTTATGCTTCAGCTTTGTAGAACTTTAGTTTGGCTGCACTTGGAATATTGTGTCTAGTTCTGGTCACCACACTACTAGAAGGACGTTGATGCTTTAGACAGGATACAGAAAAGGTTTGCTAGGGTGTTGCCTTAGTATGAGTGGTTTTAACTATGAAGAAAGTTTGGATAGACTGGATTTGTTTACATTGGAATGTAGAAGTTTATAAGACTGTGAATGGCTTTGGATAAAGTGGTATTTTGAGACTTTTTCACAGGTTGGGGCGTCAATTACGAGGGGCACAGGTTCAAACCACAAGGAGGGAAGTTTAAAAGAGATGTGCAAGGCCCGTTTTTCACACAAAGGGTGGTGAGTGCCTGGAATGTATTGCCAAAGGCAGTGATAGAAGCGGACACATTAGCAGGATTCAAGGAATACCTGGACAAATACACAAACAGGAAGGGAATAGAGGGATACGGATCCTGGAAATGAAGATGGTTTTAGTATGGAAGGGTAACATGTGTCAGCGCAGGCTTAGAGGGCCGAAGGGCCTGTTCCTGTGCTGCATTGTTCTTTGTTCTTCTCTGTTCAGTGAGCTCTTCCTGCATTTAAAACACTGCAAAAGGGATGCTATGAAACAACTCCAGCTCACTGAGATACAGACTCACCTTGGAGGATACAGTCCCAGATGTGGCTTTCCCAGACTAGTGCACATGGAAGTTTGAATATTGAGTTTTACTTTTAAAAAGACCCCTCCCGGGGATACTATTGAGACAAAAATATCAGTGCAATCACATTTTCAGAATTCCAGTGGCTTTCCAGTCAGATCACTACATTTTCATGCAGGGGGGGTGTGTGTATGGAATGAGCTGCCAGAGAAAGTGGTCCAGGCAGGTACAATTACAACATCTCGAAGACATTTGGACAGGGACATGAATAGGAAAGATTTAAAGGGATAAATAAATGTTGAACTGTTTCCAGAACACTGAAAGTAAATGTAATCTTGAACAACTCTATTACAGTCCTTGTCCAGAATTGCATGTGAGACAATCTATTTTACTGAATTTGCCTGCGCCAAGGATGTGTTACTCTATTGGAGCAGTTGCTGTTTATGAGATAAATAACCCATTATCCTGCTAAGTTTTCCAATAGTTATTCCAACTCTTCTTTTTTTTGTCTGTAAATTGATTTTGATTTTATTGTCACATGTACTCAGCACAAAGGTACAGGAATACAGTGAGAATTATATAATATCACCACACAATGCACCATCTTAGGGACAAATACTTTGGCACAGAATCTTAAGAAGAAGGTATTAGATTAGATTAGATTAGATTACTTACCGTGTGGAAACCGGCCCTTCGGCCCAACAATTCCACACCCACCTGCCGAAGCGTATACCACCCAGACGCATACTCCTACGTTTACCCCTTCACCTAACACTACGGGCAATTTAGCATGGCCAATTCACTTAACCTGCACATTTTTGGATTGTGGGAGGAAACCGGAGGACCCGGAGGAAACCCATACAGACACAGAAAGTCGCCTGAGGAGGGAATTGAACCCGAGTCTCTGGCGCTGTGAGGCAGCAGTGCTAACCACTGTGCCGCCCACAAGTATGAAGAAAGAACAATGTTAAAAATTCAACAATTTTTATTTTTAAAGTAAATATAGTGTAACATAAAACACACGATGTAAGTTTAAAAGTTACACATTGCAGACATTCTTACGTTTTAAGTGGAAAATAAAGGAATAAAGACGCAGGTTCAAACATTACAGTCTTTCTTAAGTGCTTAATCTCAGTTGGACCGCACTTCAAAGAATCACCTTGAGATCAGAGGTCCATGCCACGGCGACAGCTGGCCAAGAGACTGCATATGCTGGGCCGAGAGGTCACTACACCAGGCCGAGAGATCATCAGACTGGGCCAAGAGATCACCACACCAGGCTGGGAGATCATCACGCTGAGCCGAGAGATCATCATGCTGAGCCGAGAGATCAACATACCGAACTGAGAGATCACCACACCAGGCTGGGAGATCATCACGCTGAGCCGAGAGATCATCATGCTGAGCCGAGAGATCACCACACCGAACTGAGAGATCTCCACGCTGGGCTAAGAGATCATCACGCTGGGTTGAGAGATCGCCACACCAGGCCGAGAGATCACCATGCCAGACCAAGAGATCACCATACCAGACTGGGAGATCACCATGCCAGGCTGGGAGATCACCATGCCAGGATGAGAGATCACCATCCTCCCAGCTGAGAGTTGACCATGCCGGGCTGAGAGATCACCAAACTGGGCTGAGAGATCATCACGCTGGCTGAGAGATTACCATGGCGGGCTGCGAGATCCCCACACCCGGCCGAGAGATCACCACAGCCGGCCGAGAGATCACCACGTCAGGCAATGAGATCAACACACCTAGCCAAGAGACAGCACATGCTCAGCCATTGAGAGAGTGGCACCTTGAGCCACTGAGAGATTGCTCAGCTT
>NW_025189436.1:2399-3241 GCF_004010195.1 Chiloscyllium plagiosum | reverse complement strand
CAGGGATGCTCCATCTCGGAAGTATTTCAGTTATGAAAGCTTTGGTTACGGATCTGGCATTCTGTTTTGCCGTGGGGAACGCTTGCACCCATCTGGAAAATTTATCAACTATTACCAGACAATACCTTTTTTCCTTCGCAGGGTGTTAGTTCGGTAACATCCAGTTGTAAATGTTAAAATTGTTTTTGGGGTTTCGGAAGTGCTACATGACTCATCTGTATTCCCCTCCCCACATTATTGTGGCACAGATAATACATCGTTCAGAATATTTTTGGAAGTAATGAGTAAATCACTCAGCGTGCCACTGTGCTGAAATGCTGCCATATCTCCCCACTTTTGACACATGTTCCTTACCGTGTGTCAGTTTGGCATAGAATGGAAATAATGATCGTGGTAGAAAAGGTTTAACATTGGACCTACACCGCACCCCTTACCTCAAACTGCACTCTGCTTTTTCCAACTCAAACGTGTCTTCAAGCCTGGACTTTGACTGTGACTCCCGTACGTCTGCTGTTGGGGTAAGGATTTTTGTCATTCCCATGTCAAACTGATCATTTACCGGCTGCTGGGCTGCCGTCCTTGCCGCTGAGTCTGCCCTTGCATTTCCTTGAGAAACTGAATCGTTATTTTTCATGTGGGCATCATATTTACACACAGCAATTGATTTAGGGAATAGGACCGCTTCCAAGAGGTCAGAAATCTGATCACGGTGTGTGATGGGCTTTCCGGTGAAGGTCAAGAAGTCCCTGTATTTCCACAGGGTTCCAACATCTTGTGCAACTCCGAATGCGTATCTGCTATCGGTTAAATATTCGCTGTGTTTCCCTTAGCCAATTTACATG
>NW_025189436.1:0-1696 GCF_004010195.1 Chiloscyllium plagiosum | reverse complement strand
ACCTGTTGTTGCATAAATCGAAGCTTTGTGAGACTGGCTTTGTGCCCTTCCCTCGTGCAATGCAAGGGAATCCTTCTCACGTTGTTCGTCTGTCGGTGCTACTATTAAGCAATTGTCGACAGATTGCAGAAGCGCAGACCCAGGGGTTAAAAGAAAAGTCTCCAGACTCCTGCGTAGAGCCTCATTATATATGGTGGGTGACTCACAGTAACATTGACAAAGTCGTGTGAACTCATAAGATTTCCCTTTGAATGAAAAAGCGAACCATAATTGGCTATCTGGATGCACCGTTCCACTAAAGAATGTATTTGCTAAACCCACAGCAGGGAACCATTTACTGTCCAGTCGAAATTGAACTAATACAGTATAGGGTTTTGGAACATTTGATGCGCGCGGGACAACACTGTTATTGACTGTTTGCAGGTCTTGAACAAACCTGCATTCTCCCGGTTCACTTGGAATTTTTGCCTTTTTGATCAGAAAAATGGGAGTTCTCATCGGTGAGTTTACACAGGGGATTATCTCTCTCGCCTTTGGGAAGGATTGAAAGACTGGAGTAACTACGTCCATGGCCTTGGGTTTTAACGGGTATTGTGCCCTACAAGGACGATACTCCGACTTTATGGTTTCTCGTATTAGTTCACAACCTCGTATAAGCCCCACATCATGTTTGCCTTTTAACCATAATTCAGTAGGGACCGTTATTAATCTTGGGTCTGAGAAGTTTGTCTTAGGGAAACGCCAGGCAGGCCTTCGAGGCTCTTCAGGGCTGGCGGGGGTTATCTCGACTGTTCTATTGCCTGAGTTAAACAAATTAATTTCTTCCTATATGTCCGTACATCTGCATTGAACCACATACTCACATCGTCCCAGAACACCCAAGATTTCGTTCTTTAAGCCTTTAGTACCCATGGCCCCAAATCCTGCCATCAGTCACTGGACATCTTCGCCAGTGGCACGTGAGGAGCATCGCCTTCCACATCAAACATGCAGAGTTTACTTGCCGTGACTGGTACTTTACATAAGTTCACACTGACTGTACATCTGCCATCCCCTCAATAAAATTCGCACAATAACAACTGACCTGGTTTAACCAATCTCCTGAACCAATACTTCTCTTATGGTTCCTCAGGGCCATCGTGGCGTATATGTGCTGTGCAGTGCAGCATATTCCCGCAAAAAAAAAATCGGTGTTAATAGGATTAACATGCTTACCTGCTTCCAGGGCAAGTGAATTGCTCACTGAACTCATTGCTCTCTGGCTTATTCGCCACTCATAGATATACACCAGGGGTCGTGAGTAGAATTTTACAGTTTACACTTGTGAATTTTCCCTTTGAATTGCCTGCAAGCCCGTCGGAGTACTGAGCAAATACAACCCCAGTCTCACTATGAGATCCCGAGCCATCAAATGTAAAGGACAGAATTCCGCTAACAAAATTGAGAATTAGAATGTATGCACATTACTGATTTCACACAATAGGGGTGCGGTACAACTCTCTCATATCACGACGCCTGATGCCTCCATTGAGTTCAGGAACATTCCACTTGTCTTTATTGCCGTCAACTCTCTGAACTGTCCTGATTTGAGGAGTGAATGTGCTGGCCATGTATCTACCAAAAAGGTAACTGGTGTACCTGCCACATATAACATAGAGTTATGCATCGACATATACGCACCATTGTTATATTGAAC
>NW_025189435.1:1767-3241 GCF_004010195.1 Chiloscyllium plagiosum | reverse complement strand
TCTGCGAGAGAGTCCGGCCAGTATATGAGAGAGTTTATAAAAGCTATGATAAGCAGCACATATTGGCAGGCACAATAAACACTGCATCAGCAAGTTTACAAATTGATTTTTATTGCTTTTAAATTGTAACGGGTAATAGAGGAATAGTCAGAAGGTGTTGTGTAGCTCCAAACACAATTAGCTGAAAAGAATCAATGGTATTACTGAAGGAGGTAAACTCTGTGATGGTAACCACCTCCACACACTCAGCTCAGAGGAGCTCAGGGGGAGGGCTTTTTGCCAGGAAATCAATATCCTCAAGACCAGTCACTGACTTCAACACCAGGACTGAAAACTGCTTCCAGTCTGACTGTTCCTCTCCCAGCTCCACTCTCGGAGAAAACCAGGTTTGAATATTGCGAACGTCTGCTCAGCACAACCAGAGAAAGCATCAACTGTCAGCGAGTAAGATTGTAACCTGCCCCCAGTCTCTGAATCCATCGCTCAGTATCTGAGTCCAGTCAATTTGGTTCAAGGCCAACTCCGCGGTTCCCTGTGGCTTTGTCTCTCCACACATCGCTGACATCACTGAGATCACAGAATCATCACAGGGACATTTGGATTGGGCATCACACTCCAAACAGAGGTGACTGGTCAGAAACAAACTCCAACTTATACAGGAGCACCTGAATTTTAATCAAACAGGTAGCAATCTAATTCGGGCCTATCAAGGAAATGAGCAGCTAGTTATTAATGGATAGTTATAACAGGACGTCCACATAAAGTTGACAACGTAACCAATTTGAATATGCAGCTCATCAAATAATTCGGTTGTAGCTGTTTGATTAGCCATGTTCCACGACCTCGTCCACATTCGATTCCTCCGCTCAAATATTGTTTTACAAGTTTTGGAATGAATCACAGAATCCCTACAATGTGGAAGCAAGCCTTTCGGCCCATCGAGTCCACACTGACCCTCTTGATGAGGATCCAATCCAGCCCCTACCCAATAACTCTGCATTTCCTGTGGCTCTTCCTGATGAAGGGTTTTTGCCCGAAACATTGATTTTCCTGCTTCTCGGATGCTGCCTGACCTGCTGTGCTTTTCCAGCACCACTCTGATCTAGACTCTGATTTCCACCTTCTGCAGTCCTCACTTTTGCCTATTTGATTTCCCGTGGCTAACCCACCCTGACCTGCACACCTTTGGACTGTGGGAGGTAACCAGAGCACCCGGAGGAAACCCACACAGACACAGGGAGAGTGAACAAACTCCAAAAGTCGCCCGAGGCTGGAATTGAACCCAGGCGCTGTGAGGCAGCCGCACTAACCACTGAGCCACTGTGCTGTTCCGCTGAATGCCACACTCCCACTGCCCCTCCTCCCTCTGTCCCTCCCCCTGCCCCCTCCCTGTCCCATCCCCCCCTTTGTCCCACTCCCCTCCCCCTCTCCGTCCCACTCCCTGTCCCCTCCCCCTCCCTCTGTCCCTCCCCCT